>NC_073302.1:196612013-196702013 GCF_027595985.1 Sorex araneus | reverse complement strand
CTCTGTCCCCGGGGCTCCTGCTTCCTGAGGAGGCAGAAGCCGGCTCTGAGGCTTCCAGTTAGAGCAAGGGCCAGGCCGTGCCTGTCAGCAGGGCTGAGGCGGGCAGCTGCGGTCCTGGAGCAGGCGGTACTCGGGGCCTGCCCCTGTGCCAGGACAACGTGGGACAACAGGGGCCTTGTCCGTCTCCGGGAGCCGCAGGGCTCCCTTCAGACACTCCTGGATCCCACAGCTCAAGACTCAACTACGTCAAGCTTTCATCCAAATGAAAGAAGTCCAAGAAAGCACCTACTGCTCCCCCAGAACAGTGCTCATGGACTCAGTGCCCGCCCACCCCGGAGTCCGTCTCCTGAGCGCTGATGGGCGGACAGCTCTGGGCGCGGCTCGCACCAGCCAGTCTGGGAGGGGACCGGGAGGAAGGGCAGCCGCTGCTCTAGGCCGGCCTGTGTCAGCTCCTGTGTGGGGAGGCCCTGCCGTATGGTGACACTTGAAGACGATCCCAGTGAGTAACCGACCGCGCGGCCGTCTCGTCTCCTAAGGAAACGTGGGTATTTCATCGCAATGGAATCCACAACTCGGGGTGGTCTTCCGCGAGCCACTACCCAACACGGGCCTGGGCTCGGGCACCCCCCTGCCACCCCCCAGTCCTGAGGAGGAAGTTCTCTCCCCTGTCACTCCTCTTCCCGCGGGGCCCATCCCCTCACACAGCTGCTTCTCCTGACCTAGTGAGAGCTGACGGGGTAAAGAAGGAATGAATGGACGCTGAGTCCTGCTGCCAGTGCTCAGAAAACAGTGCTTATGCACAGGCTGTTTTAATTCCGTCAATGGAAGGCTAATTCCCATCACAGAATTTTCCTTCAAGCTCGCAATGTGCACGGGGTAAACCGTATCCCTTTGTGTGTGTGTGTGTGTGTGTGTGTGTGTGTGTGTGTGTTTGGGGGCACACCCAGCGATGCTCAGGGGTTCCTCCTGCTTCTGCACCAGGAACTCCTCTGGGCAGTGCCTGAGGGTCCGGATGGGATGCCCAGGATGGAACCCGAGTCCGCTCCCTGCAGGGCAAGCGCCCTGCCCCACCTGCTCTCTCCCTGGCCCCACTCTGTTCCACTTTTTCCCACAGCAGAGTATGTTCAGTTGGGGACAACACAGCTTGTGTGGGACGAAGACTGAGGTCCCAGGGAGGAATGTTCACGCCCAGGAACTGGCGGTCTCGTTCAGGCTACGCGAAGCAGTGGGGCTCCCGGAAACTGGCTCCCGGCACCAGGCTGGAGAGAGCTGCAGGGAGGGACTGGCCAGCCCCACCTGGACACACACTGGCCACTCCAAACTGCCCCAGCAACCCTTCTGGTGTCTTCATGGACCAGTTCTAAGGCCCAACAGTGAAATGGTTGCTTTTATTTATTGATTGATTGATTTTTTCTTTTTGGGTCACACCTGGTGATGCACAGGGGTTACTCCTGGCTCTGCACTCAAGAGCCACCCCTAGCCATGCTCAGGGGACCATATGGGATGCTGGGAATCGAACCCGGGTCAGCCACATGCAAGGCAAACGCCCTACCTGCTGTGCTATCGCTCCAGCCCCTGAAACGGTTGCCTTTAAATAAGGTAAATGTGCTTTCTAAATCATACCTTGTCCAGCGGGTGAAGGGTGTGTCACAGAAGCTCTGATTCCGGGGATTTTCTTTCATCAATGACAAGATTCAAACCAGATTCCTGCTGCCATCTTTTCATTTTCATCACATCTGGGAGTCAGTTGAGGGAATATTTAAGAACAAAGGGCTGGAGGTGCGACTACCCCAGGTTGAAGCTGTGTATCTTGGGCCAATTGCTGCTTTCTATGTCAGATTCTGCGCTGGATATTATTATTGATCTACTGTGTATGTATGTATTGTTTAGTATAAAGCGAGAGCTGTTATATTAAATGGGAGTTTCACTGATGCGATTAGGATGGTCCGTGAGCACTGCTGTGCCTTGTTTCGGTCACTGCTAGCATTCTGGTCATCGTCAGTGTCCTTCAGTTATCTGGAAGCTGCCCCGGGCCCTGAGTGTCGGATGGAGCAGCACAGGGGTCACCTCTGTGGCCGTGACTCTGCCCCAGCTCCCAGGATGCTCCTCTCACTGTCGGGGGCGTCTGCATGTGCCTGTGCGGTGCCTCCGAAAGTGAAACCCCCACGGGCTTCCGTACACAGCAGCAGTTAAGGGGCTCCGTCTGCACATCAGAACAACTGGGTCACTGGGGCTCGTAAACACTGACTCAAGTTCAAAGTTACGTGATCAGTAAGAATAAAACCAAACATGGTGAATCAATAAGGAGAAGAGTCTGTCATTTCCACATATTGGCCATTACTTTAAAAGTCTTTACATATTTATTTTTTTAATTGCTGATAAGTCCAAATATATAATTTAATAAATTATTTAAACTAACCCATTTTTTTTGCAATAAACCCTAACGGCTGTAGCTCTTCTTCATTGCTGACAAAACTAGATAATTGGCTTCACTGAAAACAAATCCATAAATTATATTTAGGAGGATCACAGAGCAGAACATTTTATTACATTGACTCTACAGATTCCTGCACTAACATACGTCTCAGAGACCTGGACCCTACAAAAACAGGATGAGAACACTATTGGGGTCTCCCAAAGAGGAATCAAAAGAGCTCTGCTGGGAGTATCACGTTTCACCCATGGGAGAGAAGGAATCTGGAGTTCTGACCTCCTCTGATGGTCAAGAATCAGGGATGCTGTCTCACTTGCCAAGGTGTCAAAAATCAGATGGGCCAGACACGTAATGCGATTCAAAGACGACCGCTGAACTAGAGCTGTTACCGACTGGATTCCACAGGATGTCAAAAGACCATGTGGCCGCCCACCTACGAGATGGTCGGACTTATTCATCAAGGCCCTGAATGAACAATTTGAGGCTCTTCATGTTCCTGGAGCAAGCAGACGCCATTGGGCTACACTAGCATGCGACAGGGATGAATGGAGATGTTACTGGCACTCACTCGAGCAAATCGTTGAGCAACAGGATGACAAGTGACAAGTGACTCTAGAGGCACCTCCTGTGGTTCAGCCCCGCTGGCCAAGCCAACAGAAGCAACAATGAACAAATGGGACAACCTCAAACTAAAGAGCTCCTTCATTGCAGAACAATGACCAGAATAAAATGACACCCCATAAAAGAGGAGGCAATATTTTTCCCACAATGCATCTAACAATGCATCTAACTCTCCATGATATATAAAATTGAAAAAGAAGAAAAGATCAAGTCCATCAAAAATGGAGAGAAGAGAAGAGCAGAAACTTCCTTAAGAAGGCATACAGAGAGCTGAGGGGTGTAATGGAAAACACTGCATCTCGTACCATCACAGAGATGCAAAACAAAACAACAGAGATATCACCCCACATCAGTGAGACTGGCACACTTCACAAGGAACAAAACCAGCCAGCGTTGCCGAGGATGTGAAGGAAAATTGAGCCCCTACCCACTGCTGGTGGGAATTTCAACTGGCACAAACCCTTCAGAAATCAGTATGAACACTTAGGAAAATAATAAAAGCTGACCTCCCGTGTGACCCAGCAATTCCGCTCCTTGGTATCTGCCCCCAGGGCCCAAATACTCTCCTCAGAAAAAGACATCTGCTCCCCATATTCACCCAGCACCATCCACAATAGCCAACGCCTGGAAATGACTCAAGTGTCCAAGATAGATGACTGGGTCAAGGAACTATGGTACATACGCACAGGGCAATACCACTCGTCTACAAGGAAAGAGAAAGATTGAGCACTTTGCTGTGGGTGGACCCGGAGAGCGACATGCTGAGTACCGTCAGTCAGAGCAGAGGGACAGACAGAGCCGTCTCTTCATGTGCGGGTTGTAAAGAGACCTAGGAAGGAAGCTGCAAATGCTCCAAGACAACAGAACCTGAGAACTGGTCTGCAGAACTGAGCTTACTGTGTGTGTGGTGGGGCCTGAGACTGGGGTGGGGGACAGGGGCCGTGCAGGAGGAGGAAAGAGGGTAGTCTGATGGACAGTGTGATGTTGTAATGTTATACGCATAAAACCCTATGCAGCACTGTAGCACTGTCTTCCCATTGTTCATCCATTTGCTTGAGCAAACACCAGTAACGTCTCCACTGTGAGACTTGTTACTGTTTTCGGCATATGGAATACACCACGGGCAGCTTGCCAGGCTCTGCCATGGGATACTCTCGGTAGCTTGCCGGGCTCTCTGAGAGGGATGGAGGAATTGAACCCGGGTTGGCCTACCCCCTGTGTTATCGCTCCAGTCCATCATCACTGTGGAGAGGAACGAAAACCCTGTAAATGCAATTATTGTAAATCATGGAGCTTAAAATTAAAAAGGAAAAAATATACATTTCTTTTTGATTGTTTGTATTTTGAGTCACACCCGACGATGCTCAGGGGTTAGTCCTGGCTAACCCCTCAGGAATTATTTTTGGTGGTGCTTGGGGGACCCTATGGGGTGCTGGGGATCAAACCCAGGTGGGCTGCATGCAAGGCAAATGCCCTCCCCTCTGTACAATCACTCTGTCCTGAAAAAGTATATATCTCTAAAGGAAAATTTAACTCAGTGGTCCTGTCTAATTAGTAGTGACCATTCCAGGGGCTAATTCTAAGACCATTCAGGAACATTCGTGGGTGTTCTGGCACCTTCCCCTTCACTCACCATGAACTAGAGGAGGTGAGGAGCAGAAGACTCAGCACCCACGAGTTTTGAATCATTCCCAAGGGCAAAGCAGAGTGATGGAACATTCTGGAGGTGAGTTCTGTAGAGCCGCCCAGCTGTCAACATCTGCCCACCCCAGGTTACTTTCTGGACCACCGCTGACAACTCAGGGTGTTGCCATTCCCTAAAATGCCTTCCGCCTGCAACAATTCCACTGAGCTAGGCTTTCTGACTGGAGCTCGGGTTGGGGAGTCTTACGACAAAGGTCCTACCTAAGACTTATCTAAGGTTGTTGCATGTCTTAAATAAGTGTGACAGCTTTGGTTTGCAGCGTGAGAATATGTTATTAGGAAAGAAAATGTTGGCTTGGTGGGGGCTGGAGTGATAGCACAGCGGGTAGAGTGTTTGCCTTGCACTCGGCTGACCCAGGTTCTAATCCCAGCATCCCATATGGTCCCCTGAGCACTGCCAGGAGTAATTTCTGAGTGAAGAGCCAGGAGAAACCCCTGTGCATTGCCGTGTGGGACCCAAAAACAAACAAACAAAAAAAAGAAAATGTTGACTTGGTACGTCGTGGATTCTGAGAACTGCTGCTACTCGTCCCGCCTTTCTCCAGCCAATGCTTCCTGGGGAAGCATCGATCCTTTCCTATAGATTGAAATAAAATCCATATCTGACCACGAGAGACCAGAGTGGTCATTGTATTTTTAATCATCTTTCATTTTTCTCTTTTGCCTAACAGACTTTTTTGAAAAGATCAACAAAGAGAAATAGAAGAATTAATGACCAGTCGATTCCATCCGTGCAACGTGTAACTTTAAGGAAACTCATCGTGACAATGGAAATGCGACAGAACATTATGTTAGAAAAAGTCAAGGATAATTAATTGCATATAAATCCCTTCTCAATGACCAGAAGTGGCGGGGAAAACTGTCAATTTTTTGCAGGCAGCGGTAGAGTTGTGTCCCGGGTAGGGAAGTCTCACTCGGGCACTTGGAATAAAAACCCTGTGAACCCGCTGAAAATGTGAATTCCAAGAAGTGAAGAATGAAAAAAGAACCCTGTAGCTCTGAAAGTGTGTGCTAACACTTTTGTAAAACTGCCAAGAGTCTCAATGCAACTGCCAAAGCTCTGGTGTTCAGAAAGCCACAGCGGAATTGCGAACATGCGTGCTGCGTAAGTGACCATTCACAGATGAACGCGGCCCCTTGGTGTGACCGCTCTCCCTGGCTGGCTAATAGGTCAAGCACGGTGCTGGCTTTGTGCTGGGAAAAACTCTGCCCATTACCATAGTAACCTCTCCGTGTTGGCGGAAGCTGATGTCATTCAAGGTATTATCCGTTCTTCGTGAATTGATCCTCAGAGTGCTAATAAGTCTCAGGGAGATACAAAAAGAGCTAAGTCCACATTCTGGTTAAACGTTACTTAACCCTTTCACCCCACAGGGTCCACAGATGCCCCCTGAGCTTCGCCTAGGAGAGCCTGCAGTGCCATCCGTACTTGGGAGGATTCTATAGTCACAGTGAAAGGATGCGTCCTCTGCTCAGATGCTTTCTGTCACTGGAGGCAAAAGTCACAGGAGTTCATTCATGCAAAGTTCCGGACTGCAGTCTGAGAAGCCCTTAGTTTTGGACTCCAGTGAAGACTCTTTGCCAGGATTAGAGATAAGCAGCTCCAGACCATGCCCTCAGGAAGTAGAGAGACCCCGAGCTTCACACCAGTCTTACGGGATTGGTCTCGCAGCCCGTGGCTTCATGGAAACTCAGTTTCCCCTCTGGAAGCTCGGTCTCCCAGTAAAGCCACACTAGAGGGCAGCCGCAGCCCAACTCTTCTCTCTCTTAGGACACATCCCTGAACATTTCTAGCGCGTGTCTAGGCATGATTATTTTGTTGAAATAGAAAGGTCAGAGCTGGCTCCTAAAACAAAGGTTATCTCGCTTCTGAAGCTGAAGCTGGTGTCACCGCGGGTTTTTCCATGGATCCACAGGGTGTGTTTGCATGCACACATACGTTGTGTTGGAAATATTGAACTTCACTGGAGCTGAAGGGTAGCATCCAAAGCTGCCTAGTCATGCTTCACCTTCCCCGTTAATGTGGACTCAGCATTCTCCCATTTTGTCTTTTTCAGTTTTGCACTTGGATGTGTGTGTTCTTGTGTGACATCTGCTCGCTGTAATCTCCACAGAGGCGAAGGTGGGGCTCACTCTCCGCTCCGAGCAGGCGCAGAAGACGCCTCATAACCGGCACCTTCCTGATGACCAACGCTCACCTGACGCCTGGGTCAGAGTGTGGACCCACTTCAACCTACGGGACTCGCCAGCTCACCAAGCCAGTCAGTAAAAGTTCACGAGTTGGTCATGACGCAGAGACCCTCTCGGCAGGGAGAGGGAACCAGGGGAAGACGAGCTGTACTTAAAGATGAGTTTCTGGAATAGCAAGCCTGTAAGAAACCCACGTTAGCTACAGGGATAAAAACAGACCCCAAACTGGAGCCCGGCGAGGGATCCACACCTTAAAGAGCAACCAAGAAGCAGCGGGCTCCCTCAGCTCCGTTCATATTTCAGAGCAAAGCGTGTGAACGACACCACAAGGGTCATTGCTTTGCAAGTGGGTTCATGACAGTTCCTGATGGTTACGCTGCCACGAGAGAGTTAAGAACAGAAAGCTAAAGTCATAAAACTGCAAGGAAAATTGACGGATTAAAAATTACAGAGATGTCAATGCACCTTTCCCAGCCATTTGTAGATTAAGTAGAAAGAAAATCAGTAGGAATAGAACATACAGTATTGTGACTCAATGCAGCAAATTGATTAATAATTTTAGAAAACTTCAGTCAACAATAGCGAAATTCTTTTCTGTCTTTTGTTTCTGACCGTCCCCCAGCAGTGAGAAGGAGGCCTAAATGAGGACAGCAATTCTTACTCTTGGCTGACTGGGTCGATGTGACGGCTGGAAAAAGTGGTACTGTGAGTATCCTGCTCAAAGGCGCAGGAAATATTACCAAGATGCATCGTTTTCTAGGAAAAAGATAATCCTTTGCCTTACAAAAATAGGTCCTGAATGAAAATGATTTTAAGTCATGGGTTAATATTAGATGATACCAGGGAAAATCCTAACAGCGGGAGAAACCAAGACCATCTTAAACAAGCTGGGCATCAATGATGTAACTTAAAGTTAGTATTTTTAACTGTATGAAAATGAGAACCCAATGTACCAAAAAATATGTGAGATACCTCTAAAGCATATTTAAAGGAAATTTATTAAAATATTGATTTTGTTAGAAAAGCTAAATTGGGGCTGGTGTGATCACACAGCGGGTAGGGTGTTTGCCTTGTATTCGGCAGGCCCGGGTTCGAATCCCAGCATCCTATATGGTCCCCTGAGCATCACCAGGGGTAATTCCTGAGTGCATGAGCCAGGAGTGACCCCTGTGCATTGCCGGGTGTGACCCAAAAAGCAAAAAAAAAAAAAAAAGAAAAGCAAAATTGTTTTAGAGTAATAATTTAAGTTCCATATTAAAGAACTAGAAAATCAAACCAAAGGTAAGAAAAAGAAATAAAATGGTAATGTCTAGAATTGGAAATCAATAAAACAGAAAATAAAGGAGAAACCCAATGGACAAAAAGCTCTTTCTTAGAAAAGCTCAATAAAATTGACAAAAGTCTCGCTTAATAGCCCAGGAAAACAAGACAAGATGAGGAATTACCATGCTAGGAATGAGGAGAGTAATATCTTCACAGATTTTTAGGAAGAAGAAGGAGAAGAAGAAGAAGTTATAAACCATTTTATGGCAATCAACTGAAAAAGAAGAAATGGACAAATTCAGTGACACGGGAAATCACTCTCAAGAAGACAAAGATCAGCTGAGCATCACTGAATATTTTTTAAGGAAACGGAATTTGTAATGAAATCCTCCCACGAATGAAAAGTAAAGCCCCAGGGGCTCATGGGGGTGTCCTACCAAACATGTAGAAAAATAACACTGACTCCAAGCAAGGTTCCAATATTCAGAAGGGGATCACTTCCAACTCATTCCACGAAGGGAAAATGAACTTGATGACAAATACAAAAAACACATTCAAGAGGTGGAAAGTAAAGACTTTTATCTCTCAAGACTGTGGACATGGCACGTCCTTCTCTCCCAGAGGAGCATAACACAACATAACCATGCCGCCGGACCCTATTCTAGGCTGTTCCATTAGGAGTGCCTGAGAGGGGGCAGGTGAGACCCCTGCCTGCCCCAAGGGACCCAGTCTGGCGGCCCCAAACCTCCAGAACTCACCCCTGCCACGCTCACGGCCACTCTCCACACACTCGGGCCTTGCCTCGCCCACGAGCGAAACTATTCCTGGACTGACACTTCATACCACACACGCTACCCCCATACTCCAGGAGTACTGCACCGCATCTGGTGGGGTTCAAAGTAGGAGGCAGCCAATCTAGAGGGAAATACTTTTTCACAGATATATGTAGTACACAAGGCTCAACCTTTAGCAACATGTCAGTGATCTCTTATAGAAGGTCTTAATGGGCCCGCTGAAATTGAACAATCTTCACACTCTTTCTTCTAAGGAAACTCTTTTGTAGCATTTTCAGTGGTTTTTCATAACAAACAATACAAAACAAATTATTTTGGTTCTGCTTTGGGCTAAGAGTTGGGGATGGAAACTCCCAAAATATGGTGGTGGGAAGGTGTAATGGTGATGGGATTAGTGTTCAAATATTAAATGAATAAAAAAAAATTTGAAAAAGACTATAGATATGACAATTTTATCCAAGTTTTAGCATTTCAAGTGCAATATTTTTACATACATATTGAATAGGTAGTAAAACAGGGACCGAGAAGATTGCCCGAAGAACTCCACAACGGGACCCATGGCCTAGAATGGAACAAACAGGGTGAGAGACTATCTAAGTTCATCATGTCGACCAAGACCATCCATGGTAACTCACAATTCCAGAAGCTCGAATCTAAATGTTGGACATGGGAGTCTCCGAGTGGACAGTTCCACAACAAAATTGACCACATCATATTTCATCAATGGTTTTGCCTGACCGATGTTGCTCTTGTCCCAAAATTCCAAACGGGATCAGACCACTGTGTCCTGTTTCCTTCGTGCAAAATTCTACTTCACAGAGCATGGAGAAAGGACTACAAAATTTAAGTTTAAGAAGAGAACTCCCAGAATGACCACCAACTGGAAACTCTGTGGCACTATTGCGGCAACGTGGGAAGATGCCGTCATTGACAACACCGATGAGGAATACGATCGACTGGTTCAGCACCTCCATGACTGCATGAGGAATTATGAGAGTAGGAAAGCCACAAACAGAGACCTGTCTTCGGAAACTCTTGAGCTCATTCACCAACGTGGTTTGGCACGAGCCTCAGGCAATCACAAGCTAACATCCAAGCTCACAATGCTGTGCAGAGAAGCGATAAAGGAAGACCTCAAAGAGAGAGGAGCAGCAGTGTTGGCCGATGCAGCAGAAGCTGGGAAAGGTATTCACAACACTCGTCTGTCCTTCAGCAACTACAAGACCAAGATGACTGCCCTCCGATGTCCTGATGGATCTATCTCATCTTCCAGAAGGGCATTGGAGAGGATTATTCACGACTTCTACTCAGATATCTTCGATAGCCACATCCACCTGCCCACATACCAAATTCCACAGGATGGGTATGTTGTTCCCAACTTCTACCTTCCGAAATCCAACACACCATTTCATTGGTAAAGATGCATATAGCACCCAATCCAGACAAGGTTAGACCCGAACACCTGAAGAATCTGCCGCCAGTACTCGTCAATACACTATCTTGGCTCTTCGCATGCTACGTGTCCGAATACAAGGTTCCATCCCAATGGAAAACCAGCAGGACTGTTCTGTTGTACAAAAAAGGAGACATCCACAACATCAGCAACCATCACCCAATCTGCCTGTTGTCCATCATCTACAAGTTGTTCACTTGTGTCATCCTGAATAGAATAGGCAGAACACTAGATGAAGGACAACCATGTGAGCAAGCCGGGTTCCAAAAAGGATTCAGCACGATTGACCATATCCACATGCTCACTGAAGTTTCATGAGAGTTCAAGATGCCGCTCTGTCTAACGTTCATCAAAGAAGGCATTTGATTCTGTTGAGACTGAAGCGGTCATCGGAGCCCTAGCCAAACAGGGCCTTCAAACTCAATACATCAGGATATTCCATGAGTTGTTTTATGGATCTACCGTAATAATAATCCACCAGGATCTCACCATTCTACAAGGAAGTATCATCAACATAAAGAGAGGGGTGCGGGAGAGTGATACCATTTCACCGAAACTCTTCAGTGCCACACTCGAGAACATCATATGACGAGTGGAATGGGAAGGAATGGGAGTGAAGATAGACAGTAGGCAACTACACCACCTCCGCTTCACTGATGACATCATTCTCATAACACCAAACATTAACCTAGTGGCACAAATGCTGGCAGACTTTGACCGTGAGTGTGGAAAGGTCAGACTGCAGCTGAATCTCACCAAGACAGTGTTCATGAAAAACGAACTAGTCCCTGATGTTTAATTTGCTCTCAATGGAACAAACATCTCTGAATGCAGCAGCTATGTGTACCTGGGTTAGAACTCAACATGAGGAATGACTTGGTGCCAGAACTGCACAGGAGGAAGAGAACAGCGTGGAACACCTTCAAGAGCGTTGAAGAAGTGGGTAAGAGGATGAAGAAGCTCCAGCTCCAGGCACATCTTTTCGACTCCACCTTTCTTCCTGCACTAATGTCTAATGTACGCCTCAGAGACCTGGGCCCTATGCAAACAGGATGAGAACGCTATTCAGGTATCCCAAAGAGGAATGGAAAGAACTATGCTTGGAGTATCACGTTTCACTAAGCGAGAGAAGGAATCGGGAATTCTGATCTCCGTCGATGATCAAGAATCAGGGATGCTGTCTCGTTTGCCAAGATATCAAAAATCAGATGGGCTGGACATATAATGCAATTCAGAGACAACCGCTGGACTAGAGCTGTTACCGACTGGATTCCACAGGATGTCAAAAGACCACGTGACCACCCACCTACGAGATGGTCAGACTTTTTCGTCAAAACCCTGAACAAACGGTTTGAGATTCTTTGTATTCCTGGAGCAAGCAGATACCATTGGGCTACAATAGCACGTGACAGGGACAAATGGAGACATTACTGGTGCCCGCTCGAGCAAATCGATGATCAACGGGATGACAAGTGATATAAGTGACAAGTAAAACATGGTTAATAATAACTTTTTCTGGGGATAAAGCTTTAACATTCAAAAATGGATGTTTTAATTCATCATTATCAATATATTTGGGGGACCCTCCGTGGTGATCAGTGCCATTTCGGGCTGTCCTTGGGGGTGGTGTGTGGTGCTGCGGATTGAACCAGAGTCAGGTGTCTGCATCTAAGGCCTCCCTCCCTCCCCTTCCCTTCTCTCTGACCCAAGTTTCAGCTCACTGCCCTTTGGGGCGGGGACTGAACCCAGAACTCACCCAGGCAAAACACAAGTTCATATTAATACATTTCATACGTTTAGAAAAGATAAGTTTATGCCCCTAAATACATCTATCGCACACATCCAAACCCAACATCTAGTTATAATTTAAAAATAACTTTTGCAAGCAATCCATAGCGTAAACAATCAAGGTTCAGTAGTTCCCTAGAAATCAATTAGACATCGATAGCACAGTCAATGTTCAATTGTTGAGATGAGTTTCCCTCCGTCAGATTTAGGTCATGAATTGTGTGCCGATTTCTTAAAAGACAAACAAAGACAATCGAAAACGTGGCTGAGCAAAGGAAATGAGATTTTCCCACAGCCCCCGGGAACGAGCCGCGTCTGCAGAGAGGGCGAGAGAAGCTGTCCACACAGCGGGAAGCGGGTGGCCCTGGTGGGCCGGGCCCCAGCTCGCCCACTCAAACCCTGATGGATGCCGCCGCTGTAGTGGCGCCTTTACCTCTCTGCAGAGACAGATACCGGCTCGCTGAAGGGAGAGGCCGAGTGTGAGGACGAAACTGACGCTGTGACAGGCCGCAGCTAACGTCCAGTTTTGTCTAGCCCTACTTTCTGTTTTCCAGAAATGGAACTTACAACTTCTGTAAACTCCCAGTTGAGTAACCTGCCCCAAGAAGGACCTGCCAGGTCATCTGACTGGTCATGCGGGGTCACTCTGTCCGTTTGTTGGAACAACCAGAAACTGACTGTTTCAAGTGTTCACTAGTTGCTGACAGCTGTTGCTCGGTCACTGTTCTCATAGTGCTCGCTCAGCCTTGAACCCTGGAGTCGGGGTCCTGGCCAAGGCTCCACTGTGTTGGAGGAGACTCGGACCCTGGCTCCAGCCAGCAGTCTAGTTCCTCTGCCTTTGCCTGGTCGTGTGTGGACTGGGTCTCTCTGCAGTTGGGTATTTGAGACTCAGCGCAACACGAGCACAGACGCGCACCTTGAGGAAATCAAAGGGGAAGAGGGTCGAGACTGAGGGTGGAGTCGGGGGTCTCGGTGAGGAGGCGCCTGGTGAGACGCCGTCAGAGGGCACAGATGCACCGGCCGGCCACTGCGGGGCAGAGGAAGAGCCAGAGCCCGGGGAGGAGGGCGTGCGCTCACACCTGGGTGCTCCGGGGGGGTAGAAGTGGGGCGCAGTGCCGTGGGCTCCTCGGGTGGTCTGCTGGCTGCGCCCCCAGCCCTGCGGGAGGGGGCGGGGGAGGAGGACAAGGACCCTCAGCGCCAGTGTGGGGGTGAGCAAGGGCGTGAGGGCCGCCTGGACGGGGGCGGGTCCTTCTGTCTCGGGGCCCAGCCGCCTTCACCAAAGCCGAAGACCCTCAGCGCGTGTGGGCACCAAGCAGGAAGCCGGGGCTGCCCTCGGGGCCCGAGAGGGGCGAGACCAAGGGGGACGCCCACTTCTCTCAAACAAACGGGAAGCTGGGAGCAGCTTGGAGCCCCCCTGCCCCCAATCACACTGCTTGGACTCACGGGGCCAGTGCTCCTCTCCCTCTGCAATCTCATGGCGGACTCTCGGCACCTTCCCTCACAGGGCAAAGCACGAAGACCTCCCACCCCACACATGGCGGCCCTGACCCCTCACGTGACTTCGTGCCTGCACACACACACACATATGCACACAAACATGTACATGAACACACATGCATATGCACGCACATGCACATGCATGCACACACATGCACACATACATACAAATGCACATGTGCACACACAATTCACATGCACACACATGCACACACATGCACAAACATGCACATGCATACACACATACACACAGATGCTCACACACATGCACACGTACACACACGCATGCACACATGTGCACACACAGACACGCGCACACATGCACATATTCACATGCACACACATATACACACAGGTGCATACACATGCACGCACACGCACACACAGACACACAGAGATGTACACACACATACGTGCACACACGCCCACACACATACACCCCCCCCACACTGGCTGACTCAAGGAGTGTGTGTCCGTGTTGTAGATCAAGTCCTCCAGGAGGGCTCTGGAGGGAAGCGAGAGCCGCTGAGGGGAGAGGGCCCATGTCACCGGCCGTCCCCAGCCTCAGCTCCCCGCCTCTCCCGCTGACGGCTGGGGCACTCCACAAGGGCCCTCGGGGCTGAGGCCTGCGAGTCTGATGCTGCCGAGCGTTTACACTTGCAGTTGCATGAGAGAAAACGTTGAATTTGTCGCAGAATTGAACAAAGATAAGAAAGGCTCTAACCACGGCACCCACAGACGCCCCTTGCTCACGGTTCATTACACACGTGTCTTTTTCCACACGCAAAGCATACCTGTGACTCAGTGACGCACTGGGTGGCCGTAGCTTCCTCCCGAACAGCACAGCCCGGGCGCCTTCTCTGCCACGACCCCTCCTCACTGCGCTCCTGGGAGGACCCCATGAGAGGCATCAAACTGGCAGTGGGGTCAGCGCGCATCCCCAGCCGAGGGAGACAGGGCTGTGGCCCCCGTGGAGCAGGGGGCAGGGCGCCTGGCCTGGGGTGCCGTTTCCCCTCCGCCCGGCTCCCTCAGCCCCCCCAGCTGAGCCCGCCCTCGCGGTCCCCCGGCGCTGTCCCGGGGCGTCCTTCTGTGCACGCAGCGCCCTGCTGGCGTGTCCCCAGGGAACGACCGACAGAAGGAAGGGAGACGGGAACGGGTGGGCACGCCGGACGCCTCCGCTCGGGAATGGCCCAGTTCGGGCCTTGCTTCCTGGGGTTCTGGCCCTCCTGCCTCTCGCTCTCAGCTGCCACGGTTGGTCAGCCGCCTTCCTGCCCTTTCCCTCCAGAGCAAACCTGGGCCTCTTCCCTCTGCTCACAGGGTCAGCGCTGACAGCCGGGCCCCAGGGCCACTGCTCCTTCCTGCCCACTGCCCGCTTGGACAGGTGATCAGACGCCCTTGCGTTAATTCTCACCGTGTGTTTGGCTGTTGGCCGCCCACCAACGCCATCTCTAACACGGTGTCCCGTGCCCCCCCTCGGCAGCATGGGCGGCTCTGTCAGAAACGTCCTCAGAGCTCGAGCAGCGTTGGGCTAGTCTAGCTCCTCTTCTGGCTGCTCGGAGTCCCCAGACAGCTGCCCGTGTTTTACGGTGGCCGTGTAGGGGGAAGGTACTGGCCTTGCCTGCAGCTGACCTGGGTCCCAGCCTTGGCGGTGCCCACACGGTGCCAGTCAGCCACACACAGGCCAGCGCCCTCCTCTGCCCGACCTCTCAGTGCCTCTACCCTACCTCTCAGCGCCTCTACCCTACCTCTCAGCGCCCTCCTCTGCCCTACCTCTCAGTGCACCCTACCTCTCAGCGCCCTCCTCTACCCTACCTCTCAGCGCCCTCCTCTACCCTACCTCTCAGCGCCTCTACCCTACCTCTCAGCGCCCTCCTCTACCCTACCTCTCAGTGCCTCTACCCTACCTCTCAGCGCCCTCCTCTTCCCTACCTCTCAGCGCCTCTACCCTACCTCTCAGCGCCCTCCTCTGCCCTACCTCTCAGCGCCTCTACCCTACCTCTCAGCGCCCTCCTCTACCCTACCTCTCAGCGCCCTCCTCTACCCTACCTCTCAGCGCCCTCCTCTACCCTACCTCTCAGTGCCTCTACCCTACCTCTCAGCGCCCTCCTCTACCCTACCTCTCAGTGCCTCTACCCTACCTCTCAGCGCCCTCCTCTACCCTACCTCTCAGCGCCCTCCTCTACCCTACCTCTCAGCACCTCTACCCTACCTCTCAGCGCCCTCCTCTACCCTACCTCTCAGCACCTCTACCCTACCTCTCAGCGCCCTCCTCTGCCCTACCTCTCAGCGCCTCTACCCTACCTCTCAGCGCCCTCCTCTGCCCTACCTCTCAGCGCCTCTACCCTACCTCTCAGCGCCCTCCTCTACCCTACCTCTCAGCGCCTCTACCCTACCTCTCAGCGCCCTCCTCTACCCTACCTCTCAGTGCCTCTACCCTACCTCTCAGCGCCCTCCTCTACCCTACCTCTCAGTGCCTCTACCCTACCTCTCAGCGCCCTCCTCTACCCTACCTCTCAGTGCCTCTACCCTACCTCTCAGCGCCCTCCTCTACCCTACCTCTCAGCGCCTCTACCCTACCTCTCAGCGCCCTCCTCTACCCTACCTCTCAGCGCCTCTACCCTACCTCTCAGCGCCCTCCTCTACCCTACCTCTCAGTGCCTCTACCCTACCTCTCAGCGCCCTCCTCTACCCTACCTCTCAGTGCCTCTACCCTACCTCTCAGCGCCCTCCTCTACCCTACCTCTCAGCGCCCTCCTCTACCCTACCTCTCAGCGCCCTCCTCTACCCTACCTCTCAGCGCCCTCCTCTACCCTACCTCTCAGCGCCCTCCTCTACCCTACCTCTCAGCGCCCTCCTCTGCCCTACCTCTCAGCGCCTCTACCCTACCTCTCAGCGCCCTCCTCTGCCCTACCTCTCAGTGCCTCTACCCTACCTCTCAGCGCCCTCCTCTACCCTACCTCTCAGCGCCCTCCTCTACCCTACCTCTCAGCGCCCTCCTCTGCCCTACCTCTCAGTGCCTCTACCCTACCTCTCAGCGCCCTCCTCTACCCTACCTCTCAGCGCCCTCCTCTACCCTACCTCTCAGCGCCCTCCTCTACCCTACCTCTCAGCGCCCTCCTCTGCCCTACCTCTCAGTGCCTCTACCCTACCTCTCAGCGCCCTCCTCTGCCCTACCTCTCAGTGCCTCTACCCTACCTCTCAGCGCCCTCCTCTACCCTACCTCTCAGCGCCCTCCTCTACCCTACCTCTCAGCGCCCTCCTCTACCCTACCTCTCAGCGCCCTCCTCTACCCTACCTCTCAGCGCCCTCCTCTACCCTACCTCTCAGCGCCCTCCTCTACCCTACCTCTCAGCGCCCTCCTCTACCCTACCTCTCAGCGCCCTCCTCTACCCTACCTCTCAGCGCCCTCCTCTGCCCTACCTCTCGGGCACGGTAACTGGTATTTCCTGAAGCACTCACGTGATGGGAGCATTTCCCCGTTTGGTAGACATAGAAAATTTTTCTTTCTCAAATTATTTTTTTTCCTTTTCTCCCTGTTTTGGCTCATTATTCATTTAATTATTCTTCTATATTAGCTTTAAGAGCTTTCTGCATATGCAGAATCCTCACAAGCCTGGCCCACGATTCCCTGTTGTATGTGTCTGCCGGGCACAAGAGTTGAAGTGGGGTGCGGTCACTCTGCCTATAGGTCCCTGCCTTTCTGCATGGTCGGTGGCCTTTAAGATGACCTCATGTGTCATGCTTTCTGGGCCCTCGAGAGGACGCCCCTGCCGCTGAGTGCCAGCGGACCCCATTACTGGCTTCTGATGAACAGATGAAAATAAGGGGAAAATGTTATTTCCAAGATATTCCATTTCTCCTGCTCTCTCTCCCTCTCCCTCCCTCTCTCTCTTTCTCCCTCCCTCTCTCTCCCTCCCCCATCTCTCCCTCTCTCCTTCCTCCCTCTCTCTCCTCTCTCTCCCCCTCCCTCTCCCTCTCTCTCTCCCTCTCTCCCTCTCTCTTCCCCCTGTCTTTCTCCTCTCTCTCCCTTTCTCTCTCCCTCTCTTTCTTCCACTCTCTCTCCCTCTCTCTCCCTCTCCCTCTCTCTTTCTGTCACTCTCTCCCTCCCTCCATCTCTCTCTCTCTCTTTCTCTCTCTCTCCCACACTCCCCCAGAAGCTCTGTGCAGAGGTCCTTGTGAATGAACTCTGAAGTAATCCCCTCTTTCCCTGCCCCTCAGAGACATCAGCCCTGCCCCCTTGACTCTGCCCCCCAGAGCAGGGATGGTGATGCCAGGCCAAGCCACCTGTGTTTCCTAATCCACAGAAATGAATGTTTTTGTTGTCTTTATCTAGTAAATTCAGCGCTAAGTAGAACAACAGTGATCTTAAGAAATCCTCTGGCCCAGCATCACGTGAAATCACCCGCAGTTCATACTGCCTCTGCCATTTTGCCTTGACTTGTAAATGTTTTGTCCTGGAATATTTTCTTTAATTGTTTTATTTTGGGGGGTGCGTGACAAAGATCACACTTAAACAATGTGTGTCTGCTTTTTCTGCAAAATGAGGATTTTTGCATCCCTCAAGTGAGAAAGTGTGCGAGTGCTTCAAACGCATAAAGGCTTTTTTTTTTATTATTATTTTGGCATCCTTTATTGTGGCTATATGGCATGAAAGAACATCTTCACGTCGATGTTCAATGATGCAATATTCTGGTTATGCCTTTTGTTTGCTGCGTTTCTGATAACTCAGAGTCTGGGGAGCCTGATTGTCCTACAGGGACTGTTGCTCCCAGCTTGGCCCATTGTCTGGGAAGGATCCTGTGCCTTTCGCAAGCAGCAGGACGGGTCAGAGCCTGCACCGCCCCCCACTCACCCCTGCAGAGCTCAGACAACTAGGACCGGCCATCCCACACCTGCGGCCCCCACCTGCCCCCCACCCCAGGGAGCCCGGGACCAGCCATCCCACACCTGCAGCCCCACCCCGCCCCCTCCTCCCTCAGGCCGCTTCCCCGAGGCCCCCGGGACCCCAGCGGGAGTGACTGTGGGCGGCCTCACCTGCAAGGCAGCACCCGTGAGTACTGCTGGTTCCCTCCTCATGCCTCACCCCTGGGCTCCCCCGCTGTGCACGCATGTGTGACTGTGTCCACTCTATGGCACACACGTGCAGTCAACTATACACGCAGACACGTCGAACATGTATGTAGTTGCTCCTGCTTTCAGTACAAGTGCTGTTTTATTGGGGGGGCTGCGGGGCCTCGGGAGACCGACTGTGCCGGGGGCTTCCTCCAGGCCCTGCGTGCAGGCGTCTCTCTGGTGGCCCCAGGGCCAGATGCACAGGCGGGGACTGAGGCTGAGCGAGCGCCAGCAGGCGCCCTGACACTTGCACGCACCACTCTCGGCCCGGCCAGTCGACACAACCCACCTGGAGAGTGAACGGAACTGCCCGAGCCTCCAGACGTGCCTTTCCCGCTGGTGGATGAACTGGGCAGGAGATGCTGCGCAGCGCGGGGTGTTGTCCAGAGATACTGGTGGGATGAACTGGGCAGGAGATGCTGCGCAGCGCGGGGTGTTGTCCAGAGATACTGGTGGGATGAGCTGGGCAGGAGATGCTGCGCAGCACGGGATGTTGTCCAGAGATACTGGTGGTGCGGGGTGTCCGGAAGCCACTCGTCCTGTCTGCCCTCGGTGGGCTACCGGCAGGCACTGGCCAGTTCCGGACGTGTGTGTGTGTGTGTGAGTGTGTGTGTGTGAGTATGTGTGTGGGAGAGAGAGAGGAAGAGAGAGAGATAAAGGGAGAGGGAGAGAGGGAGGGAGAGAGGGAGGGAGAGAGAGAGGGAGAGAGGGAGGGAGAGAGGGAGGGAGGGAGAGAGGGAGAGAGGGAGGGAGAGAGGGAGAGAGGGAGGGTAGGAGAGAGGGAGAGAGTGAGGCAGAGAGGGAGGGAGAGAGGGAGGGAGAGAGGGAGGGAGGGAGGGAGGGAGGGAGGGAGGGAGGGAGAGAGGGAGAGAGAGAGAGGGAGGGAGGGAGGGAGAGAGAGACAGGGAGGGAGGGAGGGAGAGGAGGGAGGGAGGGAGGGAGAGGGAGGGAGGGAGGGAGGGAGGGAGAGAGGGAGGGAGAGAGGGAGAGAGGGAGTGAGAGGGAGAGGGAGAGGGAGGGAGGGAGGGAGGGAGGGAGGGAGAGGGAGGGAGAGGGAGAGGGAGGGAGGGAGGGAGGGAGGGAGAGAGGGAGGGAGAGAGAGAGAGGGAGAGGAGCTGGCAGGCCCTCTCTGCTGTTCCTCGTGTCTCTGTGCGGCAGCTGCCGCTCACCTACTTGGAGCTCGCCATGAAATGCTCCTTAAGCACCACTGAGCTCCTTCCAGTGCTCTGGGGTGAAAAGGCTCCCTGGCGTGTGCTGCCTGGTGGGTCCGTCAGGTCTCTGTGATGCCCCGAATGCGAAGAAACGCCCTTCAAGAAAAACAGACAAGCAAACGTGTCGGGTCACACTTACCGTGGGGCTGAGGAGCAAAAGCGCCCCAAGCCGAGGCCGGGCCAGCTCTGCGGCGTCGCCTCTCTCCAGGGGAGAAATGCGAGTGAACGAGGGTTTGACCTCCCTCTGAGGGGAGAGAGAAGCAGGGGCGAGGCGGTGATGGGCAGAGTGAGCCAGCGCGGCGGGTGTGAGCAGGGTGCTCTCAGAACGCCCGGCCCTGGCCCTGCTGCAGGGGTGGTACCTCCGGGCCTTCTCCCAAGGGCTGGGACCCAGGGGGGCTCTGGAAGCCGAACCCCAGGCCTCGTCTGCTGGTAACTGCCTCTCCAGCAGCCGGTGCCCCTCAGCCCGATGGTTGGAAGATTGGGTCTGGGGGTCCGGGGAGATCGATGGAATCAACTCAGAGCTCACCCGAGAGACACAGGCGGCTGCACGATTCTCCGAGGAGACGCTTTGTGCTGAAAGCCTGTAAGTGGAGGGGAAAAGAGGCCGGGCCTCAGCAGGACTGTGGGTCCCCGGCTGCTCCAAGACTCCCCGGGGATTCCCAGGCCATGGAAGACGGAGCCTCGCTCCGAGGGGGAGGAGATGCTCCGTGTCCTCCCGGAGCCGTGCATGTCTCTGATCAGCCCTGGGCGCTAAGGGGCTGTCTCAGCAGGCCTTTCCTCGGCGCGGGGGGAGGCGTGTGGCCGCGTGTCTGGGGTGTGGGGCTCAGCCTGCACGTCCAGCCCTGGCCTAGGGGTCACTCCAGGGCCCCTGCGGCCGGGCCTGGCACACACCTGAGTAGCCTCGGGCCCCAGGAGCAAACTCTGACGGTGGGCACTGAGAATACACACAAACACGATGGCGGGACAAACGCACACATGTGTGCCTCCAGCTCAGGGGAGCCGCGTGGGAAGACGCCATGGGCCGGCCCGAGGGGCTCGACCTGCAGCCTTGAGCCTCCCCGGCCCGCTAGCCAGTGGCTCAAGCCCTGAAGCTCAGTGACTGCACGCACGAGCCCGCGGTGATGCTGGCCGTCCCTCCCTGGAGTGGACAGAGGGAGCCCAGAGTCCCTGAAAGCCACCTCGGACCGCGGGGGGGGTTGTCGTTTGTGCTGCCCCGTCTCTGGAAACGCTTTAGTCTCTCGAACTCTGGAGAACAGGTGAGACGAGCTGCTCCTGAGGCCCCTTAAACCACCTGGTCTGTGCGGCGTTGAGCAAAATGCCCCGAGGAAGACATTGTTCCCAGACCGAAAAGACGAGAAAAGAAAGTGCGTCTGTGCAGGGAAATGGGCCACATTCATCTTGCGAGGAGCCAGTGCTGAGATCAATCGCATTTGCATCCCCTTTCCTGCAGGGCCGGAGCAACGGCGGGCGCCAATGCGAGTGGCCGTTCATGCTCACTGTGATATTAATCAATTGTTTATTACAGGCTCCACAGTACACAACACTGCACACCAATTACTCCCCTCATTATATGGTTTCGCTTCTATTTGGCCTTTGCCTTTATTTTAAACTTATTCATCTCTTCCTAATTTCTCATATTTCTCCTTGAGAGCTGTCTTCTTCCCTTTCTGGAAGAGGAGAATAAATGAAACTAAGGAGTTTTTTTTTAAAGAATACCATTTATAAGCAAGTTATACTTGAAATAATACATAAGCACATGAGTACACATAAACATATTATACACTGTATAATATGTATATGTAATATATAGTATATATTTCACATTCGCACTATATACACATTATATAAATTTTAATCTTTTTTGGTGGAACCAAACTGAGAATGCTGAAGTAAGTAATAATCACATACCACACTTGTATTGTTCAAAATAAATGATATAATTATTATAAACCCAACTTTCGAGTGCTTTCAGATGTGAGAAGTATTTTTGCTTCCATTCAGTGATTTTGTGATAAAGTACGAATAAGGAGCAGTCACCTAAAAATCTAATGGGTAGAACAAATCACGTGGTCCCTAGAGATTCCTGTCGAATGATGCCTCATTTTCTCTGGCAAATGAGTTCTCCGACAAGAAATTTCTGAAAGGCCCAGGGGTGATGACATTTGCACAATTGATTTGGAGCAAAACCACATGATTGATTACAGGGATTTCAACCTGGGAACAAGCAGAGTCTCCACGGCAAACTGGAGTTTACCTTTAGGACTTGAGCACAGTTAAGGGAGTCTGACCTTGACAGAGCTTCAAGCTGGCCTCGGGGGCCTCGGCCCTCAGGTCACAAGGAGAGGGTCTGGTGAGAGCCCAGCTCTCCAGGGCTGTCCCGGCTGCCTTGTCACTGGACCGACAGAGCGCAGATCTGGGAGACTGACCGGGAAGGTCAGCCGTGCCCAGGGCACCCCGCCAGAGTCTCCTGGCTTTTCTAGAAACGGGGGGAAGCGTCACAGACTCACTGACGCCAAGGGAACAATAGGTTGGCCTGACACCATCCCTTCAACTCCCAAGCGTTCTTGTTTTAAAACTTTTTTTTTTTTAAAAAAGGATTTGTCTGATACGGAAGTTCAGTGGCTAGAAAGTAGCCCTGTAGCACTGTTGTCCTGTTGCTCATCAATTCGCTCGAGTGGGCACCAGTAACGTCTCCATTGGGAGACTTGTTACTGCTTTTGGCATATCGAATACACCACGGGGAGCTTGCCAGGCTCCGCTGTGTGGGTGGGATACTCTCGGTAGCTTGCCGGGCTCTCCGAGAGGGACGGAGGAATCGAACCCCGGTTGGCCGCGTGCAAGGCAAACGCCCTACCCTCTGTGCTACTGTTCCGTTGAGACTAGAAGGTAAGATTTCTTCCTTCAAACAAGTGGAGGACAGTATTCTCAGCGAAGGCCCTGCCGCCCTCACCCTCTGCTGACGGGGACTCCTGGGCCCTGGTGAGAGGGAGTGGCCCGCAGCTGACCCACCTCTTCCAGCTCTGCGTTCAGCAGGAGAGCCGTCCTGCTCGTGCACGCGGCCGTCTCTGTCAGGTTCAGCACCCCCAGGGCCTGCTGTGGTGAGGGGGAGGTGGGTGCCCACCAGGGACGAGGGGTTGGTGGGATTGCAGGAAGTAAGGCTGTTCACGCCCGTGTCTCAGCCACCTGATCCATCTTGGAAGATGCAGAGGGACGCTGGAGGGGGAGTAGAGCAGGTAGGGCGCCCGTCTTGCACATGGCTGACCTGGGCTCAATCTCGGGCATCCCGGATGGTGCCCTGAGCACCGCCGGGGCTAATTCCTGAGTGCAGGGTCAGGAGTCACCCCTGAGCATCGCTGGCTGTGGCCCCCAGGTCCCTCCCAAAATATGTGGGTAGCTTGAAGGAGAGAATGTCCGGAGCCATGGTGCTTTTAGTAGGACGGCAAGCATGGGGTTGGGGGGTGGGGGGTCGGGGGGCCTGCCCAGGGCCAGAGCAGGCCCGGAGCTCATGAATGGCCTCAGGCTGGCGCCAGCCCTGACCAGTGTTCTCGTGGGAAAACCCCACTGAGAGGCAAAGACAGATGAGAGTGAGGGGGTCACCGGCCGGAATACAGTCCTGGGGACCACGTGTAAGGTGGGGGCCTTGCGGGACAGAGCTGGAGCACAGAAGGAAAGAAGCGGCGGGGGGGGGGGCTTCACCGGGCACACCCACAGCAGGGGCAATTAGAAGGGAGGGGGGGGGGAAGATGTGCACGCGGCGGGCTGGGAAGTATCCTATTGTATCTCTTCCCTGTTGATTGACCGTCAGACACACAGTTACAAAGTAGCTCGTGATGTCTCCAGCCTCATCCCTACAAGGTGTGAACATCCCTGAAGAGAGACGCCGCCCACACCCAGGGTCCCGCTGTCCCAGCAACCACGGCCGTGTCAATGAGTCCTGTGTGTACGAACGGCCCCAGGGTCTCCGTGGAGACTAGCGTGTGGGAGGCGGAGGCCGCCGCTCCTGGGACGCCCCGTTCTGGACCGTCTGGGTTAGACCAACCAGGGAAACCCCTGCAGCCCCCACGGCCTCTTCAGGTCTCCGGGGCGACCCCCACAGCCTGTGCAGATGGCCTCTCAGTTTCCTGGGTGCTGTGGGCTGGGTGGGGGCAGGAGGCTCCCCGGAAGGCCAGAGCACTGGTGGGGGCCTCCCATTGTCCCACTGTCGTGAAACCTGGTGGCCCCGTCCTGACCCCTGACGACCCTCCTGCAGTTACTGGGCTTTTTAGCTAAGAGATAAACAGCTCGACTGAGTGTGAAAGTGAAGGGGAAACTGCATCCTGCCAGAGTCTGAAAAAAAAGTCAGGGACACTCCATTTTCCTTCCTTCAAGAGTCCTTTGTTATCAGCACTATATTATGGTAGCATATGGAACACGGTTACAGTTTTGTTAATGTTTCTGGTTTTGTTGGTTCCCTGCGCCCAGGAGGTAAAATGCTGTTTTGGAACAAACAGACAAGGGGCAGGGGGGGGGGGGGGTGGTGGAAGGGACTATGTCAAACTCCCAGGAAGTATATTTGTGACTTTTAGTCATTAACTGCAAGGACCCACCTTGGAAGCAACTGTCTTCTCTTAAGAAAAATAAAATGCAAACTTTATCCTGAAGTGTTTGAGTTCAAATTCAGCATGTCTCGGCGGATTGTATTTACAGGGTAGTGGCTGGGAATCGTACCATTGGCCCTGGGTAGTTCTGTCATCCAGGGCACTGCTGTGAAGAAGATGCACAGACGCTTTGCCAAGGGAGCGGATGCTTTGAAGGTAAGAGTTGCAGTGGGGCCGGGAGGGTTTGGAGTCTCAGACGGTCTGACCCCTCCCCCCTCAACCCTGCATGGCCAGGATGGGATGTGTTGACAGAACGTCACCCGCCGGCTGCCCAGCGCTGAGAGCCTCATCTGCACTCACGAATCTTCCGCACTTTGCCTCTGACTTACGACCGGCTTTTTAAACCCGGAAAACTCTGACTCATCTCATTATTGTGTTTTTAATCATTCCTACGGGCACATTCAGTCAGACGTGTCTGACAGAGGTGATGGATACTTAACCAACTCCGAGTGTAAGAGAAACAGCAATCGATTTGCCCCCGTGAAATGCGAGTCGAGTGTGTGTTTATGTTTAAAATAAGACTGGGGAGTAGGCACATATTTTAAGGATAATAATTTTAATGAACTTCCCGTTCATTAAAAGAAGTGGATTTCTACCCTCTGTCCTCAGTGGCAGCGAGGAACTCACTTCTCTCTGCACAGCCACGGGCAGGCGTGGCTTGTTGCAGTTTCAGCAAAGCATGACCGGGTGCTTGAATGTGCACCTTCACGCGCGGGGACCTTCGTGCTCTGGCTGCAGGAAGGATGAGCCCCGGCCCCACCTTCCCTTCCCCCGAGCATGGCGGCGTTGTCTGCTGCCCTGCAGAGAAACCTTTCCACGCCCCCACTGCTCTGGTCGGAGGCGCTCTACTTGATTCTGCTTGCGGGGGTCCACGAGACTGCCCAATCGCTAAAGCCGTCCTTGAGACAGTTCCTGGCTTCCACACTGCTAGAGATGCAGTGAACATCATGGAGAGATCCACGGTCCTCTTGGGGTTTGTGTGTTTTTCTAAGTGAAGGACCCTTGATGCAGCGATGGGCGTCTTTGCCAGGCAGGATTTTCCATCAGGGATCTGCACTGAGTTTGATGGTTTCCTTTACACCTTCTAGTGGGATGAGTAAATCTGGCATAGCCAGCCTCTTCCCGTCCCTGTGGGGTTAGGCCGTACATGGGTGGATGGGACCAGCCTTTCGTTCCACAGATGCCCGAAACACAAACGGCAGCACCCCAGTTAAGTGCAGGGCTGTAACATTAAATGAAAAGCAAGGTCTATTGCGTTTCATAGAAGAATCCCACTTTGGGTATAGAGTCACAGCTTAAAGTGGAAACGGATCTGGGCCGAGAGAGCAGGCGGGCAGGGATCTACAGAGAAGCAGAGTGGAGGCGGCAGGCCTGGGACGGGCATTTCCTGGGAAGGAAAACTAGGAGAGGAGGAAGAGCGGTAAAAGCCGAACCAAACCCAGACACCAAGAGGGTCAGTTCCTGGGGGCTTTGAAGCAGTTCCTGACATCGTGTCCGGGAGACAAACTCTAAGCACATGAAGTGAAAACAGACGAAAGGCGAGAGGAAGCAGAAACATGCCCAGATACAGCTGGGGATTCTGACACCAGCCCCTGAGCACAGAGAGGAGAGTCCCTGGGTGGGCCCCGAGGAATCAGGCATCGGGATTTCTCCGTGCTCTCAGCATCCTGGAGATACTGACCCCACCCGTGGCTCTTCCCTGGGGACCAGCCAGCTGTAGAGACCCCACCTCCTCTCCTGAGGTCCTGACTCGGGGCAGGGAACCGAGGCGCAGGCCGACCTTCCGACGAGGGAGAGCGGGGCCTGCACTAAGCAGGTGAAGGGTGGTCAGGCGCCCCAGTGATGCAGCTTCCTGGCACCCCCAAGGAAGGCTGGAAGCAAGGGGGCCTGAGGGGCTGTCGATCTCCTGTGCCCCAATAACGAAGGCCCACTGCTCAGTCACGCAGGGGACACAGGTGCCTTTCTTCTCTTGTCCAGTGCCCAGTACGTTCCAGAAAGGTCTGGAAGCGACGCAGCAGGGACTGAGGGTGATAAAATGTAAAGAAGTTGCTTCTCCGGCGTTCAGAATTATTGAGGCTGGGGCTGGAGCGATAGCACAGCGGGGAGGGTGTTTGCCTTGCACGCGGCCGACCCGGGTTCCAATCCCAGCATCCCATAGGGTCCCCTGAGCACTGCCAGGAGTGATTCCTGAGTGCAGAGCCAGGAGTAACCCCTGTGCATCGCTGGGTGTGACCCAAAAAGACAAAAACCCAAAAAACAGAATTATTAATGTTTTGATAAGTGACAATCGACACCTTTCATCCAGGACACCAAGCCACCCGGCTGTAGAAGGTTCCACGAAGACGGCTTCCTTCACTGTCGACCAAGAGCCTCTGTAACTCCAAAGCCGCTGAGGCCCGGCTCCTGGGCTGGGAGAGCAGGCGGTTTCTGACCCGGAGATCTCCACGTCAACGGCGAGACGCGATGGCTGTGGCTGTGGGCACTTATATTTCACTCTGAAGAGAAAAATAGCCCTTGGGTTCTGAGCCAGTATTGACATTCTCAGTAATATATCGCCTATATGCGCAGACAGCATAATCATTTCTAAAAGCCTTATCAAAGCCAGTGAGAATGGAGCAATGCAGAATGAGACCGGATACAAGGCCTGGAGGATTTATAGGCTTCTTTCTTCACATATTTTTTCTTTGAATTTTTTTTTTTTTAATTTGCAGCAGCTACTCTACAGCTTACAATGAGGATCTTTGTTAGATCTAAACATTTATCAGCTACACAACCTCTCTCTGGGTGGCGGAAGCCTTGAGGGTCACACAGCATCAAACACTCCATGCACCCCACACTGGTGCTCCCTCCCTCCCTCTCTCCTTCCCTCCCTCCCTCCCTCCTTCCTCCCTCCCTCCCTCCCTTCCTTCCTTCCTTCCTTCCTTCCTTCCTTCCTTCCTTCCTTCCTTCCTTCCTTCCTCCCTTCCTCCCTCCCTTCCTTCCTTCCTTCCTTCCTTCTTTCCTTCCTTCCTCCCTTCCTTCCTTCCTCCCTTCCTTCCCTCCTTCCTCCCTTCCTTCCCTCCTTCCTTCCTCCCCTCCCTCCATTCCTTCCTTCCTTCCTTCCTTCCTTCCTTCCTTCCTTCCTTCCTTCCTTCCTTCCTTCCTTCCTTCCTTCCTTCTGTCCTCCCCTCCTTATTTCCTTTCTCTCCTTCCTTCCCTTTCTTCCTTTCCTTCCTTCCTTCTTTCTCTTTCTTTCGCTCAATTTTGCTTTCTTTTTTGGGGGCTGGCACACCCAGCGGTGCTCGGGGGTTAGTCCTGGCTCTGCACAGAGGGTTTACTCTGGACATGCTCAGGGGACCATATGAGATATCAGGGATCAAACCTGGGTTGGCCGCATGCAAGGCAAGCGCCTTACCTACTATACTATCTCTCCAGCCTCACACACAGGTGTTTTCACGGGTAGCTTTGTCTTGATGTCACTGCTTTGTCTGGGTTTGGGCTGTCAAACCCATCTTTGGGTAAGATAAATGTGTGCAAGATCTTTTGCTAAACAGCTTACAGCCCTGAGGGAAATGGAACGGTCTCACTTACTAAGGAACACAACAGGCAGTGATGAGTAATCTCCACATTCCTATTTCTGGTGCCAAGGAAAGAATTAGGTGCTGAAATATTTATTTCACGTCTAATTCCGTTATTCTCACTAGTCTTTATTATTGTAAGCACCGTAGCTGAAGTGCCAGGATGAATGAAAGGGTACTGAACACTGTCTCGTTAGGGACGGACTCACCCAGGACCCTGCCCCCGTCTCCGCCCACAGAGGGAGCCCCCAGGTGTACAGCAGGGACACGCTTCAGGAACTGACCCAATCCATCCTTAAAGTCCACCAAGTTTATCTCAACACAGAAGGCAAACACAACTGAGGACGGAGCCACACATCAGAACCATCCGTCCATTCCGGAACTTGCAAGGGTATTCGCGCCCTGCAGGGACCTCCAGCCTCTGCTCCTGGTCTTCCCCAGGCGTCCTGTGACTTGTTCAGATATCGGCAATCACCATGAAGGGTACGAGCTGACTTGCCCTTTGGAGGCAGGAGGTGTGTTTGGGGCTACACTGCACATGCATGCATCTGGTCATGTCTACAGCGTGTCGTCCTTGGTGCCGGCAGGAAGCATGCTGCCTCGTGGTCACAGCAGACAGTGGACACGCCGGGCCCAGGAACCGGGGATGCAGCAGCTGGGGGCGCCCGCTGCCACTCTGTCATAGGGATGTGAGCAGAGAGCATTTCCCCGGGGAGCTGCCTCCACGCTGCCCTGCCCGGTCCTGGCCCGGCAGAGGCTGCGGGAGGGAAGAAGGGAGGGAAGGAAGGGAGGGAAGGAAGGCCGGGCTCACGGTGGCTGTGACAAGTGGCACCTCACTCGGCTGGTCTTTGTTCTGGACAGACTGCCCGAGAGGGACGCAGAGCCAGGGCACAGGGCACACCCATGCTGCCTGGTCACTCGGCCCCTCCTGCCCCCTCCCCCGCCCCCCTCCCTCCGGCCCCCTCCTCCCGTCTCTTCCTCCCCTTCCCGCTCCCCCTCCTCCCCTTCTCGCCCCTTCCTCCCCCTCCTGCCTCCCTCCTCCCTCCCCCTGCCCCCCACCAGCCCCCCCTCCCGCAGCCCCGTGCCCCCGGCCCCAGCAGGGAAAAGTTGGCGGGGGCGCGGGGCGCGGCGCGCTCCGGGCGCGCGTGCAGGCGGAGGCGGCGCGGGCGCAGGGGAGGGGCGCGGCGCGCGGGGCGGGCGCGGGCGGCGGCGCGGGGCGCACGGCCAGCGCGCGCAGCGGCGGGAGCCCCGGCGGCGAGCGACCCCCGCGACCCTGCGGCAGGTAAGGGCGGCGGGCGCGCGGGTCCGGGGCGCGCGGGGGTCCCCGGGCCGGCGGGGCCCCGGGCGCGCGCGGGCGCGGGGGTCCCCGCAGCCGTCGGGAGCGCGGGGCAGGCGGCGGGGCCGCGTCCTGCCTCCTGCCCCTGGGGGCGGCGGGGACGGGCCGGAGCGCGGACGGGGGAGAACAAAGATGTGGGGGCGAAGGGAGGCGCCCCGGGCCTCGCCGCCGCCTCGGCGCCCCCGACCCCCCGCGCGACCCCCGCGGGACGCCGCCCGCCGCATTGTCTGTTGAGCGCCGGGGCGCGGTGCCCACCTCGGACCCGCTCCCGGCCGCGCCGCGCCCCTGCCCCGCCGGGAGCCTGCCCGCGACGCCCACCAAGTTCTCTCCGCCGGGCGCGCCCCTGCATCTCAATCGCGCTCGGCGCCCGCGGGGACGCGGCGTCTTTCCCCACCCCTGCGCCGGGACCTCGGCGGCCGCGGACCAACCGCGCTGACCGCGCTGACCGCGCTGACCGCGCGGACTGCCGGCCCGGGACCCCGTGCGGCCTCGGCCCCGGGGGTCCCTTTCCCGGCGCGCGCCTGGGCACTGCAGACACCCCCTCCCGCCCCTGGGCGCGCGGTGAGGGTCGCCCCAAGGCTGTCCGAGCCCGGGCCCGCCTCTGTCCACCTCGGGCTAACTCCGCGCTGTCCCTCTGCGTGGAGCCGCTTCGTTTATTAAAATGATCCGCACGGCGGCCGGGCCGTGGGCGTGGTAGGGACAGCTCGGGGCCCCGCGGGGCCGGGCAGGCCCGAGCCGCTGGACTCTGGGGCTCCCCAGACGCCTGGGGGACCGAGGATACTGCCCCAGGTGATTATTCGCTATTAGAATCATCTGGAGTGTGATGTTTAGCTGCTTGGGGAAAAGTTTGATCGATAAACTTTTACCCAGAAGGCGTAGAACAGTGCTTGCACTTGGCGGCTTTTCCTTCCTTTCTGTCTTTCTGTAACCGAGGCACCTTGATGCATAAAGCGATCCATGGCTGGGCTCCAGGCACACACAGTGCTCCAACCCCAGCCCCATCGCCAGCCCTGCCTCCAGCCGCCAGTGTCCCCGTCGCCCTCCCACCCTCCCGCCCTCCGTGTCAGGAACCCTGCTTTCCCTCTGAGCACAGTGTTCAAGTACCCTTACTCACAGGGTTTCACGCCTGACCACTTTCCAGCACCCGGGCCCCCACCACGGAGTGGCCCCCTCCGCGGGCTACCCCTACGCCCCAGCGGCAAGTTTCCTGCTGAAAATCAGTTCCCGTGTTCTTTGTTTCCGTTGCACACGTGCGGGGGCGTCCCACGCTCGGTAGCCAGGGATTCTATTCCGCGTGTCAGGATGGGACTGAAGAGCCTTCCCCCGCCCCCAGCCTCAGTGCTGGGAGGTGCGAGCCCTCAGCCGCGGCTGCACCAGGGTCTCAGACCTGCGCTGTTTCCTGCAGCTCCGGGAAAGTGTTTGCTAGCCGGGACCCCAGTGCTCAGTGAGGCTGTTCTGGAAGGAAAGTCCATGAAAAAAAAAAAATCTTTTTTCCTCCTGCTTAAGAAGTCAGAAAATAAAATCCGTTGGCTCAGCAATAATGAATGCTTGTGCTCCAGGGAGTGTGCGGTATGCCCGTGTGTGTGTGTGTGTGTGTGTGTGTGTGTGTGTGTGTGCACGGGTGCAAAGTGCAAGCCACCCGGGTGCGAATGGATGTGTCAGACGAGGGTGTGTGCAGATGCTCCTTTCGGTGGCCCCTGCGGGTAGCTGAGCACCCTGAGAGAGTTTGCCCCCGAGCTCTCTGGCCAGGCCAGTGCTCCCGGCGGGCGGGATGGCCCCTCCCAGGTTCCCAGCCCCCCGGCGTGGCTGGAAAGCCACAGGTTGTGTTCCAGCCGGGCAGAGCCAGCTGAGGCCCCTGGTTCCTGCCCGCCCCCCTCCCCCCAGCGGCTGTGTTGGCCCCGGGGGAAGGGGGGCCGGGCCGTGTCCTGGGACTCGCGGGTGGCCTGCTCCTCCCGGCCCCTGTCTCCACCTGGGCTCCTCTCCTCTCCTCTCCTCTCCTCTCCTCTCCTCTCCTCTCCTCTCCTCTCCTCTCCTCTCCTCTCCTCTCCTCTCCTCTCCTCTCCTCTCCTCTCCTCTCCTCTCCTCTCCTCTCCTCTCCTCTCCTCTCCTCTCCTCTCCTCTCCTCTCCTCTCCTCTCCTCTCCTCTCCTCTCCTCTCCTCTCCTCTCCTCTCCTCTCCTCTCCTCTCCTCTCCTCTCCTCTCCTCTCCTCTCCTCTCCTCTCCTCTCCTCTCCTCTCCTCTCCTCTCCTCTCCTCTCCTCTCCTCTCCTCTCCTCTCCTCTCCTCTCCTCTCCTCTCCCCCTCGGAGGGCCTCCTGCTGCCCTTGCACGGCCAGGCTTCCTTTGGCGTCTTCCGATACGAGGAAGCCCACGCTGGCCCTCCAGGAGAGGAGCGACAGGGAGTGTGGCAGGCATGGGAGCGCCAAGTGCTGGCTTAGGGGGCAGGCGGGCATGGCCTACCCAGGGGCCTTGAAACAGACGGGCACCCGAGGGAGCCGGCTCCCTCGCCAGGCGCCAGAGTGAGATGCAGAGATGGAAGCCGAGGGTGATTGTGCGGCCCAGCACTCAGAGGGGGAGTGAGGGCTGAGTACACAGGCCCAGCACCCAGAGGGAAAGCCGAGGGCCGAGTACACAGGCCCAGCACCCAGAGGGGAAGCCGAGGGTGAGTACACAGGCCCAGCACCCAGAGGGGGAGTAAGGGCTGAGTACACAGGCCCAGCACCCAGAGGGGAAGCTGAGGGCTGAGTACACAGGCCCAGCACCCAGAGGGGAAGCCGAGGGTGAGTACACAGGCCCAGCACCCAGAGGGGGAGTGAGGGCTGAGTACATAGGCCCAGCACCCAGAGGGGGAGCCGAGGGCCCCATGCTCGGCCAACACCTGAGGGCTCCCAGCCGGCATTCCTCTCCTCACCTCCGTGTCAGCGGCTGTGGGGTGGGCCCTGCCCTGTGGCCAGCCTGGGGCCATGCGGGTGCTGGAGATCAAGTGTTCGGTCGACTGGCCTGTGGCAGGCGGGCTCAGGTGGGGCACGTGCTCACGGCGTCCGGGTGCCGAGAAGTGAGTTTCTCAGCAGACTTGCCTCGATGGCCGGGGGCTGAGCACTTTTCTCCTGCCAGTGACTCAGGGTGAGGGGAAGCCCGAGCCCAGGAGGGGACCCCGTCTGCAGGCCCCCCGGGCACCCTGAAGAGGGGCCTCCCTGCCCACCCCCACTGGGGCCAGTCTGGGCGCTGCCCACATGCTCCGGCCAGCCTGAGAGGGCCCGTGAGCACTGCATGTTAGAGCCCCTTCCCGTTTGAGAGCCCCCGTCAGAGTCCACAGCGCCACAGGGAGTCGCCCCCAATGGACGTAGCCCCCTCCCCTCCCCTCCCCTCCCTTCTCCTTCCTTCCCTTCCCTTCCCTTCCCTTCCCTTCCCTTCCCTTCCCTTCCCTTCCCTTCCCTTCCCTTCCCTTCCCTTCCCTTCCCTTCCCTTCCCTTCCCTTCCCTTCCTTTCCCTTCCCTTCCCTTCCCTTCCCTTCCCTTCCCTTCCCTTCCTTCCCCTCCCCTTCCCTCCCTTCCCCATTCCCCCTCTTCCCCTCTCCCCTCCCCCTCTCCCCTCCCTTTCCTTTCCCTCCCCTCCCTTTCCCCTCCCCCTCTCCCCTCCCCCTTCCCCCCTTCCGCTTCCCCCCACTCCCCTCCCCTCCTCTTCCCTTCCCTCCCTGCTTCCCTTCCCCATGGGCACTAGGGACGCCACCCCTGGCCAGCCCCGGCCCGTCTTCCCGTCCTACAGGGACCAGCTTTCCCCCTTGGGTGTCCTCGGTGTTCCCTGCGGACCAAGGCAGCCAGACGCTGGGCATTTGTGAGTTCTCGGGAAATCCAGGCCCACACTAGCCGGTGCTCGCTCGGTCCCTCAGACGGCGGGGGCTGCTCAGGGCTGGGGTGCTTGCTTTCTGTGGGATCCGGGTTTGCTCCCTCGAGGGCTCCTCCGAGTACTGCCCGAGCACTCCGCAGGGGAGTGGCCCTGTGCTGGCGGGGCCGACCCCCCGTGGGTCACAGTGCCCAGTTCCATCATACTACACTTGTAGTTCAGTTAATGTCCAGTGAATGGTGTCAACGTGGGGGGTGGTGTACAGGTAACGGGGTTGTCTTCCAGCCCACTCCGCATGCAGTGAACCTTCCCCCAAGACACCGGGAGCCCCAGGGGCCGGACCCTGAGCAGTGCAGTGTCTGTGAGAAACTTGGGGTTCCTCCTTCCCTCCCACCCGGCTTGCCTGCCCCACTGTGGTGTGGAGGGCGGCCACAGGCCATCGCCCGTGCCTACAGGGTGCCTCCTCCTTCCGGCCCTTTCTGTCCCAGCCGCCCAGCTTCGGCCCCTTCCCGCCCGCGTCCCTCCCGGGGCCCCGTCCTGCTGGTTGGGCCCCCGTCTGTGCTGCTGCTCCATTGGCACAGGTTCCGCCCGAGACCCTCGTGGAGCATCCTGGGGGCCCATGGGGGACCCCTGTGGACTGGCCGGGAAAGGCCGAGCCAGCGCCAGCGAATGCCGCGCTGGAGTCAGCAGGAGAAGGCGTCTACGCGCCAGCTGCGTTCTGGACGCCGTAAGGTAACCGCCTCTGTGTGTGGTGTGGGAGGGAAGCCGAAGGGTGCAGTGCCGTGCGGCCCGGGGCGCGGGCACCGTCTCTGTGGTGCTGAGGGACCCTGATGGACCCTCGGGGTCTCTGCAACGTCGGCGGGACGTGTCCATGCTCGTTCCTCTGCGCACAGTTCGCGTTTCGCGCCTGTTGCTGCTTTCGGATGCCCCCGCTGGCCTGTCCCCGCCGTCCCCCTCGCACAGAGACTGCAGCCCAGGCCTCGCCGTCCGCGGGTCCTGCCTGGCTTTGCCCCCCGACCCGAAGTGGGCTCCCCAGGCCCCCCCACCCCACAGGCCGCTGCCCCTTGGCCCGCCTGCAGGGCCTCCTGGTTTGTTCAGCTCTAGGCAGGGGCAGAAGCGGCTCCCCCGGTCCCTCTGGGCCTGCCTCAGTTTCCCCGTCCCTCTGTTCCCTTCCCCCCTCCCCACTTTCCATTTCTGCCCCATGATCTGCCTTGGGGTGCCCGCGGGGGCCTCTGTCCACCCTTGTCCCCCGCCCGGCCTGAGGAGCCCCTTCTGGCCCGTCCTCCTGTTCCCCGGCAGGTGCCCGGTGCGGGGGTGAATCCCACTCCTCTGGCTGGGACCTCCGTGTCCTCCTGCTGCCCTGGGCAGGGCCGAGGCCCCTCCTCTTGGGGTGCTGGTGCTGTCCGGGGCCCTCCTGACCCCTGGACTCTCCACCTCGGACAGCTCCGCGGGGCCTGGCTGTGGCTCGGGGCTGCCGGGTGCCCACCACACCCTCCCGACTCCCCTGCCTGCTCCCGCCCTCCCGTACACGCGCCTCCCGCGTCCAGCAGCTCTGGGTACCCATGGGGCCAGCTGCAGTGACGCCGAGGCCGGCCCTGGAGCCTGAGGGCGGCTCTTCGTGGGGCCAGGAGGCACCGCACAGTGGGTGGGGCATGGGCCCTGCGCTCAGTGACCCGGGTTCCAGCCCGAGCACCCTGTGTGGGTTCCCCCGCGCCTGCCAGGGGAGACCTGAGCCAGGGCTGAGCCCTCGGCACCGCTGGGTGTGCCCAGACCCCCAGATAGTCCCAGAACCACACGGAAAGTCTCAGTGCAGCCAGGAGCACACGGGGGCCCGTGCAGCCCATTAGCTATACACGTGGACAGGGAAAGCGAACCCGGGGCTCAGGCTCTGGTCCCGGCGTCTCTCCTGGGCTGCCCCGAGGCGGCTTTGCCGGCATTCCAGGGGACATGAGCCTGAGAGTAAGTGGGCACCAGGACAACCTGGACAGGAGAACTAAGTTGTAGATTTTCTGAATGTTATGCAAAAACAGAAGGACGACCCGTACTGCCAGAGTGAGTGTGTTGGTTTCTTCGACTCTGCACGCGTCTTGTTTATAAACACACAGTCACCATTTAGGCATCGTACCTATCAAGTAACTTAAGCGACTTAATAAAATAACTGGCATTTTTGGTTGAAAAACATGATCAGAGGTATCGAAAGGTGAGTTTTATGTTCATATTCCCAAGCTGATTTTAATTATGCATACAAGCCCTCGTTGGATAACCTAATTTTCTGGAACAAAAATAATGTTGAGTGCATTCTCTTTCATGTTTATTACTGCAATTAGTGTTTTAAAAATAAATTGGGGAGGTTAAAGCCTCTAGCATCGGGGACTGTATGTCTTTAATGAACATGTTTGAAATATTAAATAATTCCTATAAGAGTGATGAACTCTTCTGCAGGCTTACCCGTTTTCTTTCTAATTTAGATTCTCGGTTCATGCGTCTCAGTAGCTTGCGTTTCGGAGTCCCAGGCTGGAGATGGTGTCACGTGCTCCCAAATCTTCTTTTAAAAAGTCTATTAATATGCCTTTTATCTTTATGATTTGCAACAGCGAGTCATTAGCTGTACATTCACTTCAGTGATATAAGAGTCAATGCAGAAGCAAGACAAAAGAGATGCAGCATCAAAAATAGAGAAAATTTTGAACAGAAACTCATATATAGATTTTAGCTCTCTATTTTCCTTTTTGGAATATAAAAGGGAGAGAGAGTGGTGCGTTGGCACCAGAGACGCACGATGCTCCGGAGCGGGTGTGCTGGAGCCGTCTGAGGCTGGAGCGTGTGAGGGCTGATGATAGAGGTTCCCCCACAGAGACGAGGGAGCAGGCCTGAGGGTGCAGCCAGTTTGCCGGTGGGAGGGGACAGTGCTCAGGGGTCTCTCCTGACTTCTCTGAGACCAGGAGCCATAGCAGACCTTTCTGGCCCCACCGGGAGGACGGCGGGCTGGTGCTGCCCCTCGGGTGAGTGGGGGGGCGTGTTCCCTCTCTGCTTAGCACGCGGGTGTCCTGGGCCAGAGGCTCTGGGCGCTCACTGTCCCAGCTGTGAGGGCAGCTGTGCGATCAGACGTTCCTAGCAAGTTCTACCCTCTGAAAGTTTGGGTTACTGTAGACGTTAGAACTGAAGGGCGGTGTTGGAGCCACACCTGGAGGTGCTGCAGAAGTACTCCAGGGTCTGTGCTCAGGGGTAACGCCCAGCAGTGCTAGCATCAACCCGGGGTTTGCTGCAGCCCAGGCTAGAGCCTTACAACCTGTATGACCTCTCCGGCCTCTCCGGAGAGCTGCGTTCTGAAAGTTGATCATAAACGCAGAGTAGCGAGAGGGAGTGCAAGGATGGGATTGGCGCCAGTCGGTGAGCTTGTCTTGGGCGGTTGTGTATGAGGAAGACCGGGAGAGGCAGCCCTGCCTTCGTAGTCTGTGTTGGTGGGGCTAGGCAGCACGTCAGGGCGCTCGTGGACAGTGGAGTTGAAGCTGTGAGGAGGTGACAGCGTCGGGGCCCAGCGGCCAGTGAGAGACTCGGATGAGATAGGCGAATGGATAAGCAAGGTGCGGGCACGAAGATACTGGGACGTGGCTTCCTCCAGAAAAAAGGGGCTGGAAGGGGCGCGGGGGGTGCGGGGAGGGAAGAGAGGTGCTTGCTGAATAGTCGCAGAGTCTCAGCTTGACAGGATGAAGTGCTGTGGGGGTAACGGGGGAATGACCTCGCTGCAGGGAGTCTGGATCTATTTATTCGGTGTCCCCAAGCTGCGCACTTAAAGATGGTGTGTCTCTCCCCGGGGTGCACGTGGCAGATGGGGCTTCCAGGACACGTGTCTAAGGTGGGGAGAGGGAGCAGGTGTCCTCAGAGGAGGAGAGACTGATGGGGAGCCCTGGGGGAAATGTCAGGCCGAACCCTGGCATGTGCACAGGCTGGGAAAGAATAGAAGTGGTCAGCGGTCTTGTTTGCACCCTCTGGGCAGAGGAAGAGAGGGACAGGACTCCGTGTCTGCTGGACAAAGGCACTCGCAGTCCAGGTGATTGCACTCTTGTGATTGGCTCCCACCCCCTTCGCCAAAGAGGACGAGTGACTCAAGGGAAATGATCTCACACCGTGGATGAAAGCCCAAGGTGGGTGTGGGAGTGAAAACCAGGGGGCAGCCCCTCAGCTCTCTCAGGGAGTGAGAGAGGCCACGCTGAGCCCTGCCCCAGCAGGCTGGAAGCATCTCGGATGTGACTTTGGAACTCGGGTGGGATTCCTGCAGCGTGATGGAGAAGTGAGGGATTCTAGAGCACGAGGGTGAGCAGGTGTCCCGAGCTCTGGAAACTCTCCTGGAAGCTGTCAATTGGCATTCTGATTCCCGCTGGAACAATGAATTTAATACGTATTGCGCACGTACAGGCACATTTATCTCTAAATTTTTAGAAAAATACGAGGAAGCAGAATAATTCACACAAATAAGCAATTGCAAAGTCATCTGACTAATTGGGCTAATAAAGCTCTTTAAATTAATGCTAGCAACTATGCTTATATAAAATAGGGTGTCTGGTCTAATTTCTAAAGTTTTTGTGTCCTAGGAATTGATGGTAGCATTTACTTTGGGTTTTTGGCTTTACCTGGCACTATTTCGTTTTAGTGGTAAAATATACCTCTCACAAAACTCAACATCTGACCATTTCTCAGTGCTCCAGTGTGTGGTGGGAATGACGAGATGGATAACCGGAACTGTGCATTGACGCTGGGTCTCTGCACCCTGCCCTCATGCACCCGCAGTGAACACAGCTGGTGCGGGGTTCGTTCCTTTAGGGGGCTCGTGTAAATGGAGTGAGGCAGCATTGAGCTTTCTCTGTGAATGGCTTGTCATAGGACAGAATCCTCAAGGTGGATCCGTTTTGTCGCACACACAGGGTTTCTGTCTTAAGGCTGACCCAACTCCATGCTACACGTGTCTCCCGTTTCATTAGTCACCCATCAGCGGACTCTCGGTTACTTTCGCCTTTGGTGATATGATAATGCTGCCGTGAATCGGGGCATGCGGATACCTGATTAAGATCCTGTTTTTGCTAAATCATGTGCTGATGGTATCTGATTCTCCTCCCCGGCCCACCCCCACTCCCTTGAGCTGCAGAGGGCGTGTGACATTGTGTAGCTGTGAGGAGGTGCCATTGAAGCGCACTTGACCATGCTTGAGGCTCACGTGGTCTCTCCACTCTCTTGCATGGACTTATCGCTCTGTCCTTTTGACATCGTTATTTGGGGGTGTAGACTTCCAGCCTTGTTATTCTTTTGAGGGGACAGGGGTTTTACCGGGCTGTGCCCTGGACTTATTCCTGGCTCCGGACTCAGGCATCACTCCCGGAGATGCTCAGGGCACCGTAGGAGGTGCTGGGAATCCACCCCAGGGCTGGGCACGTGCAGGACAGGAAGCGGCCCACTGTGCTGTCTCTCCAGCTCCCGCCTTGTTATGTCTTAGAGGTTGTTTTTGATTAACTGGAGTCACCTGAGAGTTTTCATAATATTTAGATAATTTTATTTTTTAAATGCCATAGGGATTTTGTTTTAATTATGTTTGGCAAGGGCGGTCCACAGCTGGCAGTGCTCCGGTCTTGCTCCTGGCTCTGTGCTCCAGGGATCACTCCTGAGCTGACTTGGGGGATCATTTGGGGTGCTAAGGATAGAACCTGGGTCAGCTGTATGCAAAGCAAATGCATTGCCCACTGTGTTATGACTTTATCCACTAGGAATTTGATTGAATTGAATTTGTAGATTACTTTGGGTAATTAGACATTTTATAATAGTAAACCTACAAATCCATTGATGTAGGGTACCTTCCAATCCCTGACTTTTTATGTTTGTTTAATAATTTGAATAGCTGTGTATGTATATGTGCATGTGTGGGGGATGAAGGTTTTAACTTCTTTACATTTTAAGTGCTTGATCAGAGAAAATTTTACTTCATCCTTTACAAGCTGGATGCACTTTCTGGTACCTTTCTCATTTTGTGGCACACCTCATGGGCTTGGGACGACTCCTGCCTCTGTGCTCAGGGATCATTTGTGGTGCTGGGGGTGAAACGGGGGTCACGGCATGCAAGGCTGCGTCTTCCACCTGCACAACTGCCTCTCCCACCCTGGGTATCTTTCACATGCCTGTTTTTCCGGTCAGATCTTACAGTATTGTGTAGAGGAGTGGAGTGGAGAGCCTTCCAGACCCCAGAGGAAACATTGTCATGGGGGTGGTGACATACCTGTGGATTTTAATATCTCGTCTTTATTATGCTGAAGAATTTCCTTCGATCAGCTTGTTGAGTATTTTGTCAGGAAGGAGTATCATTATTATTTTCAAATACTTTTTACTTTGGTAATTAAACTGATCATATGAATATAATGATATGATATAGAACATTAATTAATTCATGTATGTTGAAACAGCTTTACATCCCTTGGTTCAGTTCTACTTGGTCATGATATATTATGCCCTTCATGTGCTTCATAACTCAGTTTGGCAGTAGCTGTTGATGATTTTTCCATCAATATTTATCGTGGAAATTGATAGGTAGTATTTTTCCCTTTGTAATATCTTTAGCTCATTATCAGGCTGATATCAGGCTCATTTCAAAATGAGATTGTAAGTGTTCACTTCCCTTAGACACTTTGGAAGAATTTGGGAAGGATTTACAGTAATTCTTTAAATGTTTGGTATAATTTAACAGTGTAACCATCTGGCTAGTCTCTACTGGGAGATCTTTTATTCTCTGTACTATAAGATAAACAAAATGGGACTTTATACTTTCATGATTCATTATTGATGTGTTAGAAATTTTAGGAATTCGTATATTTCATCTAGGTTTTCCAATATTTTTAGTACACAGTTATACCTAATCCTTTTAATTTCTGTGGTATCACTTGTAATATCTCCTTTTTCATTTATCACTTATTTGAATCTTCATTGTCCCCCTTAATCTGAATAAAATCTACAAGTTTTGGTGATCTTTTAAGATACTAACTTTTGTTGATTCTTTGTTTTTTTTCCCCATTCTTTATTTCTGCTTCAATCTTTGTAGCCGTATTTCTTCTGCCCAAGTTCAATTCCTCTGTCCCTCTCAGAGAGCCTGGTAAGCTACTGAGAGTATCCTGCCCACATGGCAGAGCCTGGCAGGGTACTCGTGGTGTATTCAATATGCCAAAAACCAGTAACAACAAGTTTCACAATGGAGATGTTACTGGTTCCCACTCGAGCAAATCGATGAACAACGGGATGACAGTGCTACAGTGCTACATTTTTCACTTTATTTTTCTTGTTCTCTTTCTAATTCCCTGCTGTATAAAGTTAGGTTTATGGGACCTAAAGTTAGGTGTGTAGGACCCGGGGCTGAGACCTCCAAGCCTGCTCGGATTGGGACTGGGCCTCCTCCACCCAGATTTCCCATTTCCCAGTAGCTAGGCGGTCACACCCAGGGACTGCCCCTGGTGCTGTATAATCCCATCAACAGCCAACATCCAGAGACTTAAAAGCAAGCTCCCGGAAGTGATATCTAATAACCTACTTCTTCCTCTGGGAGAGCCTGGCAGGAGTTTCTACTACGGGAGTTTCCTGCCCACATGGGAGAGCCTCGCAAGGTCCCCATGGTGTATTAATATGCCCAAACCAGTAACAAGCTGGGTCTTCTTCCTCTGACCCTGAAAGAGCCTCCAATGCGGCATTGTTGGGAAGGATGAGTAGAGAGAGGCTTCTAAACTCTCAGGGCTAGGACGAATGGAGATCTTACTGAGACCACTCGAGAAATTAAACGATCAATGGGATGATGATGTTGATGATGATGATGATAAAGTTAGGTTGCTGACAAGATTTTCCTTCTTTTAAAATGTAAATTCCTCCTGGGTATTTCTTTCTTTCATATTGCACCTTTCCCGTTTGTGTGTGTTGTGACTTTGCTCCCATTTGTCTATTTTTTTTTTTTTGCAATGCCTTCCTTTTTGTTTTTGTTTTGAGGCCATTGACCTGGCGGTACTCAGGGATTAACTTCTGTCTCTGTGATCAGGGAGCACTGCTGGTGGGCTCAGGAGAGCACGTGGGAGCCCAGGCATCAAACCTGGGTGGACTGATGCAAGGCAGCGCCTTCCCTATTGTGCTGTCACTCTGGGCCCTGGAGATGCCTTCTTAACTGAGTGTGTGTTCAAGAATGTACCACGCCCACATTGGTGAATATTCCGATCATCCTCCTAGTGTTGATGTCTGCACAACTCCGTTGTAGTCAGAAGAGATGCTGGTGCTTCAGTCCTGTTCTATCTTAAAACTTAGCTGGGACCTCACCTACACCAGGGTGTGACTCGTGTGGAGAATGTGGTGTGTGCACTTGAGAGGAACGTGCCCCTGCTACTGGTGGGTGTACGATGGTGCCCGTGTGGCTTGATTGCTCTAGAATGCTCTAAGCCAGTTCAAGTCCTTTCCCTCCTCGATCGGATGTTCTAACCAGTAGTGAAATTGGTGCAATGGAACAGAACCCTTAGAACAGAAAAAGAGATTTTTGTTTTTAAAGTTAGGAATTGGATAATGGCATCAATGGAAGCTGAGGCGTGGTACGACTCGCACTCTGAAAATAAAGGCCCAGGAAAGCCGGTGTCCGGTGTGGTCTGAGTCCTAAAGCCTGAGACCTGGGGGGGGGCGTGATGGCAAACCCCCCGTAAGGCCATCAGACTGGCACCAGGCCAGTCACAAGGAAAGAGACCAGCGGGCACCGTGTGGGTTGCAGGACAGCCTCCACAACCCCAAACAAGGGTCTAACCTGGCCATTCACTGGACACAGAATGTGCTCCCCAGCCTGACCCCCGTCCCCAGACACGGGCGCCACTGTCCCATGAACAGGTGCGTTAGGAAGAGTTAGTGGCACAGCAATAGCAAGGGCTGGTGGCCTTAGGGTGACACACAGTCACCAGCGTCACCAGCCACCCTAAAGCATCTAAGTCAGTGCTCCTTTCCTGTGTTGGTCTTGCCTGGGCGTAGCTCTGCTGCGCTCCGGGGAAACTAGACCAGACTCTTGTGACCGTGTGAAGGGGGTGGTTTTCCACAGAAATCACAGTACAGGGGCAGGAAAATAAGAGATCCCTGGTTGACACAGGGAGGGGTGGGGAAGGAACGCATTCCGTTGGCTCCTGCTTGTCAGGCCTCCAAACGGGATGTCGTGCGTCTAGTCGAGGATGCAGTTCCACCGAGTGCACTTGTCACTCTGACCAGCCTGCTCTGTGGAGCCCTGCGCGGCCTCCTACATACGTGTGTGTGTGTGTGTGTGTGTGTGTGTGTGTGTGTGTACGAACGTTGTAACCGAGGCTAGCTGTGCTAGGAAGAAGAATGCTTTAGCTGATTTAGAGCAGCAAGTCAGAGATCTTCATCACTTGGAATTGGGGCATTTATTATAATGAAAAGCTTTGGTGGGCTCGAAATATCAGCGGCACATTTCAGAACGTCCAGGACATGTTTTGCCATTGGAGCCTTAGAATAAACCCTTGATGATACTTGACTCAACCTCATGAGCCTCTTGTTATCTTGGTAAATGCAGGCCTGCCATTGAAGTTGGAGGCTGGAATCTAAGATTCTGTGTAGGGGAATCAACGTTTAGGGAAGTATTTCATCCCGGGGAGTCGTGTGTGTGTGTGTGTGTGTGTGTGTGTGTGTCCCTGAATACATACACACCTGTTTAAGGGCGTGACAATCTGGAATATTTACAGAGGACATACACTTACACCAAACAGGTGTCAAACAGACACAGGACTTACATGTCCCAAAGATGCCCGAGTGAGTAGGGTTAAGACGATGGATTTTCAGAGCTTTCTCAGTGCAACCCCCTTCCTGGGCATGAAAAGTCACAGCACCCAGCAGGCGGACCCCAGCTCTCAAAGCACTGATCTACTTCTTCCCCAGAGAGATTCTTCCTCCCAAATTATAGCTCCCTGTGTGTGACGTGATAACTGTAGGGTATCATTGGTTTGTCCTTTCTCCCTTGCCACAAGGAGTTTAGGTTTATCTGGTAATAAATTCTAAACATTTTAAGACAACACTGGTCTGTCCTGTTCCCCTTGCCACAGGGAGCTCAGGTTTATCACAGTGCTCCCGAGGCACTTCCATTCCACTGCGTTTATCTGTAAACTCCTCTCCATCCTTTCTTCCCCAACCGGTCTATCACCTTTCCCCCCAATCAGACTCTGTTAACTTGTAAGGTCAGATTCCTCAGAAATCTATGATTTCATATGTATGAGTAAAATACTGCCTTTCTCCTTTCCTTATGTCTTTTGAGTGGTTTAGTTTAAAGCAATGTCCTTTTTGTATGGACAAAGGGAGACAGTTAATTTTATGCTTTTGTAACTTGGGATTTAATTGGCTTTGAATATTATTCACTCCCGGGCATCTGCTTTCTCAATTTATGCCTCAGTTGCCCTTAGTTCCTAGCACCCCAAAAGCAGGGTCCTGACGAGGGACTGAAGGGACCCAGGGCAAGCTGTGAGTTACCCTGGCATCGATATGGGCCTGGTCAAAGTGCCTAATTATTAACTATAAGTTAAGAGCTTGATCATGGACAAATGCTGTCATAATCCAAAAGTAATGACGAGACTAGGACCCTGCTAGGGATAGGAAAGACTAATCTGGCCTGAGCATTGTAGTCTGAGATCGAGATGGCCCCAGGAGAGCGATTCTATAAGCTTAATGCATCTCTTATTGTGTCCATACAAAATAATTCATATTACGAATGCTTATATGTTAGTTGGACAAGGAGAGGAGAAACACACCCATGGGATTCCGCTCTTGGGCGGGTGTCCTGCTGAAAGAGAATCTGTCCTGGAAGCAGCATCCCCTGAGGGAAAGAACTTTACCCCTATTGATTGTGACCACACCTGTGTGTAAGCCCCAACCCCTCATGCTGGGGGATTTAACTAGGCTGTAAGAGTCGGCTGGGGGTTCCAGTGCTGGATCCAGATCCAGAGAAGGAGAATGAAGTAGGATGGGGGAGGGAGAAGCAGGAGGAGAACCAGAGGAGAGTGGAGATGGGAATGGAATAAACTACACTGACACCAACCAGCCTGGCTCCGTTCCTTCCTTCGCCTGCCTCGTCATCGCCATCAACCTCCCTGAGGTGGGGGAAGCAGCTGAGACTACCGAACACGGGCGGCGGGAGAGACAGAGCGCCGCTGCCCTGTGCCCCTTTTTTTTGTGTTTACACAATCACGGCACCCATTTGCCACAGAAATAATCACCATGTGGCCACAGGAGCACCATGAGAACAAAGGCGGGAGGGGGGAGGAGAGCGTCTCCCAGCGCCGGGGGCACCCGGCTTAGTGCACCCCCTCCCGGAGCCGTCGGCGCAGAAGCTCACCCAGTGTCATTGGTCAAGTTCAGTTGACAAAAACAGGAGTGACATTGGTGGGAACCTTACTGAAAATAAAGAGTAAGGTCAGAATTCAAGATACTTGGAAAACGCAGTGATTATTTTAATTTCCTGTGACTTTTTAATGGAATTAAGAATCTCTTCTCTCAGGCCCAGGACTGACAGAAATTTGGTGATGTGACCGGAGAGGACGCGGTGGTGGTAATACAGGCCTGGCTGGGGCGGAGGGTGTGTCCTGCTCTGGGAGGCAGGTCCGGGAGGATGACAGGTGCAGAGGGGGAGAGTGGAGGCAGGGCAGGACGGAGGATGACAAAGCCTTGGGCTTTCGCTGGGAAACTGAGGTTGCTGCACAGTGCAGGGAGTCAGGAGCCGCTGGAAGTGACGCAGGAACAGTAGTGGGGGGGTCTGGGCCACTTTGATTGGGGGGAGGGACGGTGCTGTAAATTTGTGCATGAAAACCATAACTATTGACCTACCGGAACCAGGTTCCCGAAGCTACCGTAGTTACAAGGTCAAGAGCGTTGGTAAGCTGGGATCAGGGATGGTATAAAAGTCAGGACAAAACGGTCGGTTCAGGTGTCTTGTTCTCTCGGCGATAATGGCATGCTGCACCTCGGGGTCCTGGTGTCTAACTGGAGGCCAGAAGTCCAGATCTCAGGCAGGTGAGCACAGGACAGCTTCTTCCTGCTGAGTAAGTGGCTTCGGGTCACGGCCAGTAACAGTTTGTAACACAGCGATGGTGAGAGGAGAGAAGCTGCTCTCTCTCCGGAGGGTAGCCCGAGCCGTCAGGAGAAAACAGGCCGGGAGTTTTCCTGGGTTCTCTTCCTTCCTCTCCTCCCTTCCTTCCTCTCCTCCCTTCTTTCCTTCCTCTCCTCCCTTCCTCTCTGCTCCCTCCCTCCCTTCCTCTCTTCCCTTCCTCCCCTCACTCCCCCTCCCCTCCTTTCTTTGAACTTCACTTAGTTTTATTCTTGTCTGTGTGAAAGCACTGCATCTAGTAGTAAATTGGGTAGGTGCGTGTTTATCCATGAATATGGATAATGCAAACAATGATACAAATAAGGTTTATTTGGCTACAGTACTGTATATAAAATATCTCAAATACACACCAAAAGAAATATCAAAGCTTTGCCCAAAGTGCAGATGTTTTCTTGAAATTTGATGACAGGGGCCTCCTCACTGGGCTTTCTGCAAGTGGAGCGGTGTGGTTGGTCTTCGTGGGAGTCAGGTAGAAAATGTCTCTCACCTCCTCGTCGTCTCAGAAGAAGGGACTGACCTTCCTGGTCCTGTCTAACCGAGCCGGCGGGAACTGCAGGTTTTGGAAAGTTGAGTCCTCGTCATTTTACTCCCTCTCAGTTTTAATAGTGTTTGCCTGTGTGATTCAAAGGACCCCTGCTCTTTGCCCCAAGACTAACTCTGGGACCATCAGTTTGCAACATGTCAATTTACTGGAATTTCAAATATTCTGTCACTGAGGACCAAGAAAGTAAAGGTAAAGCACTTAATATATGGGTTTTTTGGTGGGCCACTATCAGGGTCTGCTCCTGGCTCTGTGCTCAGGGCCACTCCGGGCAGTGCTCAGGACAGTGCTCGAGATTGGCCGGGGTCAGCCCCACGCCAGGGAAGGCCTCTCTCTGTCTCGCACCTCCTCCCTCCGTGTGACCAGAGGCCAGACGCTCACAGCCGATCAGTGACTGCGTGATGGAGTCTGAAATTCTGAAACGTGTGTCCTGGCCTTGTGTTGCCTGCTAGACTGAGACCCAGATGAAATGTTGCATGTCAGAGTCGTTTCCAAGATGACAGCGTGCACCCGATGTGTTTCTGTCCTGTATGTGGCTATTTCAGAGCCAGGGCAGATGCACGGGGTTAAATACTAACAAAGTCACACAACTTTAAATAAAATCCAACAATATGTTGGTACGAAGATAAGCGATCATCTGTTTTATGGCTGGTAGAAGGGACTTTCTGTATCGTCACGTGTTTTAATCCTTAAAGATTCCCAGTTTCACGGACGCACTGCCACACTCCTGCCCCCGCGGGCCGCACGGTCATCATTGTCTTCTGTGTTTTCAGAAACTTGCAAATAAATTCTCATCTAGAGAATTAATGATTTGCATTGATAAATCATAGCACTTTGGACAAAGTTATTAAAACTATTGGCAGTCTGATACATTTTTATAATTCTGTTAAGATACAATATACATTAAAACGTTCCATCTAGAGAAACTCAGGTCCATGTATTTTCAGCACATTGTGTGTGTGTATGTTTGTGGGTGTGTGTGTCTGTTCAGACATTCAGTATGAAAGAGTGGAAGACAATGATAATTCAGCTTACTAAAAGTGTGTGTGAGTGTTGCGTGTGAGTGTGTGTGAGTGTGAGTGTGTTTGAGTATGTGTGTGTATGTGAGTGTGTTTGTGTGTGTGTTTGTGTGAGTGTGAGTGAGTCTATGTGAGTGTGTGAGTCTGTGTGAGTGTGTGTGTGAATGTGAGTGTGTGTGAGTCTGTGTGTATGTGTGTTTGTGTGTGTATTTGTGTGAGTGTGTGTGAGTCTATGTGAGTGTGTGAGTCTGTGTGAGTGTGTGTGTGAATGTGAGTGTGTGTGAGTCTGTGTGTATGTGTGTTTGTGTGTGTATTTGTGTGAGTGTGTGTGAGTCTATGAATGTGTGAGTCTATGTGAGTGTGTGTGAATATGAGGGTGTGTGAGTCTGTGTGTGTGAGTGTGTTTGTGTGTGTGTTTGTGTGAGTGTGTGTGAGTGTGAGTGTGAGTCTGTGAGTGTGTGTGTGAGTGTGTGAGTGTGTGTGTGAGTCTGTGTGAGTGTGTGTGAGTCTATGTGAGTGTGTGTGAGTCTATGTGAGTGTGTGTGTGTGTGTGTGAGGTGAAGCTCTTTCAGGCTTTCCCTCTCCCATCCCAGGCCAGCGGCAGATGCCCTGACCCTCCCCTCCAGGTCACAGAGAAGCAGTGTTCAAAGGGCTCTGGGCCAGGGGACTTGGGCCCCTTCGGGATGGTGGACCTGGACCCGTCTGAGGTAGCCGCCCTCATGCCACAGACGCCCTCTCCGTCCACCCTGCAGCGTCCTCTTCCCTTTTTCGACCACTCCCCCTTCTCCGGAGTTTGTGTGTGAGTGTGTGAGTGTTTGTGTGTGTGAGTGTGTGTATGAGTGTGTGTGAGTGTGTGTATGAGTGTGTGTGAGTGTGTGAGAGTGTGTGAGTGTGTTTGTGTGTGAGTGTGTGTATGAGTGTGTGAGTGTGTTTGAGTGTGTTTGTGTGTGTGAGTGTGTGTGAGTGTGAGTGTGTGAGTGTGTGTGTTTGAGTGTGTTTGTGTGTGTGAGTGTGTGAGTGTGAGTGTGTGAGTGTGTGTTTGAGTGTGTTTGTGTGTGTGAGTGTGTGTATGAGTGTGTGTGAGAGTGTGAGAGTGTGTGAGTGTGTGTGAGTGTGTGTGAGTGTGTTTGAGTGTGTTTGTGTGTGTGAGTGTGTGTGAGTGTGTGTATGAGTGTGTGAGTGTGTGAGAGTGTGTGAGTGTGTGAGTGTGTGTGTGAGTGTGTTTGAGTGTGTTTGTGTGTGTGAGTGTGTGAGTGTGTGTGAGTGTGTGAGTGTGTGTGTGTTTGAGTGTGTTTGTGTGTGTGAGTGTGTGTGAGTGTGTTTGTGTGTGTGAGTGTTTTTGTGTGAGTGTGTGTGTGAGTGTGTTTGTGTGTGTGAGTGTGTTTGTGTGTGAGTGTGTTTTTGTGTGAGTGTGTGTGTGAGTGTGTGTGTGAGTGTGTTTGTGAGTGTGTGTGAGTGTATGTTGGGTCTGCGACAGAGGCAGGGAAGGGTTCCTGGGGTGTCTGGAGGGGGCGGACCTCCAGGCTGAGGAGCACGTGAGCCCAGGGGCAGCAGAGCTGGAGCAGGTCCCCAGGGGTCATGGTCAGGGGCCATCGGGACCAGGCAGGGCGGCGGGACAGGAGAAACGGAGCGTCTGGGACACGCTGAGGGCAGAGCCCCGTCGCCTCGCCCCAGCTGTCTGGCAGATGCCGCTCGCGCTGACGACCGTCTCTCTAAGCCCGGTGATGTGCCTCCGAGTCTGATATTTTCGGACTCAAGTAGTTTGGCTCGTAAATGTAATTGTACTTAATGATGTGTTTGCGAACACGATGCTCTTCCCTTCCTGGGTGATCGGCTGAGCAGGAAAGATGGAGGAATAAGTGTGAGCACCATTTATTTTAGAGAATGTTTCCATCACCACATGCATTTCATACCCTTGTCTGTATTTGCATTCAGAACCGCTTCATTCCCGACCGTAACAGTATCAACGTGACTAGATTTACGAGAGTGCTCATCGCTGTCTCCCGAGCCTTCCTCTCCCCGCAGAGTATCTCCAGTCTGGTACACTCAGGCCAGGTGAGCACCGAGTCCCTCTCCTGACAGAAGAGCAGTCAACGTTCTGAAGGGAAGAGGGACGATGGCCTAGGCTGAGAGACTGCTTTGTTCAGGTGACAGTGATGGGCAGGGAAGGGACAGTCCGTTCACTGTCCTGTGACGTAGCCAGCGCTGCACCCACTTTGGAGGTGTCCGACTCGGCCCCTCGGCAGGAAGCAGCACCCTTCCTGAGGCGCTGATCCCCGAGTGCTGGAGCTTCCTGTTTGTTTACTAAGGGGAGGGGAGGAGATGAACCTACGACTAAATTACCCTTCATTCGTGCTGCTTCTCATTCCCTTGAATTTAAAGTTGTATTTCGGACAAGGCCGACCCGGGTTTGATTCCTCCGCCCCTCTCGGAAAGCCCAGCAAGCTACCGAGAGTATCGCGCCCACACGGCAGAGCCTGGCAAGCTCCCCGTGGCGTATTCGATATGCCAAAAACAGTAACCACAAGTCCCACAAGGGAGACGTTACTGGTGCCCACGGAGCAAATCGAGGAACATGGGGACGACAGTGATGGTGACGGTTTCAGACAAGGCTCGCCCTGGAGCTCCATGTCACCCTGCGTGTCGCAGCATCCGGGGGCTTCCAGAGTGTTCCTCTGCCAGGCGGATTCCACTCTGGCTGGCTTTGAGCACAGAAATGTGTTCTCTCCCGGCCCTGAGGGGAGGGAGGAGCGGGACTCCGGGGTGTCCCCAGGGCTGGTTCTCTCTGCGGGGGGCGGGGGAGAATCTGTTCTGGGGGCCGAGTCCCGTCTTGGCTCCGTGGCCGGTCCGTCTCCAGCTCCCTCCTCACGAGGGCCCGTCTCGAGCCTGCCTCTCCTCTCTCCCCTTCGCCCCGTTTGTCGTATTGGAACGAGCTTCCTCTGATGACGGGCGTCTGCGGCGGCCTCCTTCCACTCGCGGCCTGAGCCGAGGTGCTGGGAGACAGTGAAGCTGGAGGAGACGCAGCCTGATTCCCAGTAGCGTGTGCCAGAGACACGAGGCATTCTGGTCCCTGTTCCACGGGAGCCATGGAGACAGAGCTCAGAGACGCTGCAGCTGTGGATGAGGCCTCGGGAAGGGATGTCGGGGCGACGGGGCATCCACAGAGAAGTGGGCTTGGAGCCGGCCGATGTGTGGGAATTCTTGTGCCCACAGGCCCCACGTATTATTTTTCTCAAAGGAAATTCAGTCTTCTGGTGGGAGTCACGCCTCGAGAGTTCCCTCCCTCTAGTGGGGGGCTGCTGGCTCGTCTCTCCCACCGTGTTCCTTCAGACATGACTGCCCTCTGTGGCTGCCTCGGCCCCCATCACACCTGCTTCCAGAAGGCCAGTGGTAGTCCCAGATGTCTCTGGCCCCCAGAGGCTCCCCCCGCCCCAGGGGCCGAGTGGGGGTAGCGGGGAAGTGGCCAGCGTGAGCCAAGGGTGAGGTAAAGGGTAAGACGGGGCTGGCGTCCAGGGAACACGTGTGCATGCAGCTGGAAGAGAAGGCTTCGGGGGAAGTTGGATGTTTAATATTTCACTGTGTCATTGTATCACTGTCATCCCATTGATCAACGATTTGCTCGAGACTCCATTCGTCCTAGCCCTGAGATTTTAGCAGCCTCTCTTTACTCGTTCTTCCCAGTGGTGCCGCATTGGAGGCTCTTTCAGGGTAAAGGGAAAGAGAACCATCATTGTTACTGTATTTGCCATATCGAATATGCCCAGAGAGCTTCCTAGGCTCTGCCGTGTGGGCAGGATGCTCTTGGTACCTTGCCAGGTTCTCTGAGAGGGAGAACTAGGCTATAAGAGGTATTCTGGGAGCATTCTTTTATAGTCTCTGGATCGTGGCCATTGATGGAATTACACACACGGCACCAGGGGCAGTTTCTGGGTGTGACCGCCTGGCTACTGGAAAATGGGGGATCTGGGTGGAGGAGGCCCAGTCCCAATCTGAGCACGCTTGGAAGTGTCAGGCCCTGGTCCTGCACACCTGGGTTCCTCTGCCGGTCCCTTCATGCGTGAGGCTCATCTGAACGTGTGGAGAGGGGCCTTGAGCATGGCTGTGGCTGGGTTCCAGTGGTCTTCGGCTGTTGGGGCTCTGCTCAGGCCAGGGAGGGAAACTCAACCCGCCCCGCTCTGAGGGGCCCCGGTTGAAGGCAGCCAGGCATGGGGACAAGAGAGTCTGCAGACTGGAGCGAGAGCACAGCGGGTAGGGCGTTTGCCTTGCACGCGGCCAACCTGGGTTTGATTCCTCCGTCCCTCTCGGAGAACCCGGCAAGCTACTGAGAGTTTAACATTAATGCTTGAATATATGAAGAGCATCTTAAGAGAACCAAAAAACCCTCCTCCGCCAAAACAGCAAGCGAGAAGGGTCCGGAGTGAGAAGCAAAGATGCCCACGGAGCAGGGACCGGCATCATCTCTGTGCAAGGGTTTTGTGGAAAAAGCGGAACCCCAGGTGCTTGGGTGACGTGTAGGTAAGGTGTCGGGGTGCAGCTGCAAGCCGAGCCAGTGCAGGCCGGCATAGTCCTCGAGTGCGTCCCTAGGGGAGCGTTCCGGGCTCGGAGTCGCCCCAGTATATACACTCAGGTGCCGCCCACGCAGGGGCTGCTCTCGGCAGAGCTGCCGACCTCGGCATCGGACAGTTTCTGTCTGATGGAGACGTCTGGATGGACGAAGGTGTGAAGACGGTCCCCGGGCCCCGCTGCCCGCGGCGAGGCAGCCATCACTTGCGGAATTCCCTTGGAGTGGCCATTTGAATGACACTTGTCCAGTTTCCCTCGGCCCTTTAGGGCTGTACTTTCCCACTCAGAGAGGTGGCAGGGTCCGGAAAAGATCATCCTCAGCTCCGGGACCACCTGGCCAGCAAGTGGTCACACCTGTAGGCACCTGGGAGCCGAGCCATGAGCTCTGATTTTTAGAAGCTTCTGGAAGGAAATGTTGGGTGGTGCTTCATGGGTGTCTAGATGCCCGGAGACCTCTCAGCTCGGCTCTCAGGGCATTTGGTGCCAGCCTGTCCTCTGTTGGGGGTGGGGCCTGTCGTGACCAGGAGGCAGGTTATCAGCATCTCTGGCCGAGCACTGCTCCTCAGAGCCCTGGTTTGGACAGCTAACAGTGTCTCTGGGCATCGCCAACATGTCTGTGGGAGCAAAGCCACCCCCCGTTGACCCCTCTGAGTCCCACTGACGCCACCCCCGGGTCATGTCTCTTATTTGCACAAAGGACCAAACTCAGTGTTGAAACTGCAGACTCGGTGACTCACGGAAGGCCTCCCCCGCTTGTCACCGAACTGAAGAGCCTTGAAAAGAATCCAGAAACTAGAGTCCACCCTTTGGGCGCCTTCACGAGTGCACTGCATGTGCCTGACAGGGAATCGACCGTCGCTATTCATGCTGCACGTTTCTGAAGCGCATGGCTGGAGCAAATGATTTCTTGAGCCAATTCTTCCCCTGAATTGGGCAACAGATGCTGCTCCTCATTTTTCTCTCTGGACTTTGGGGTGGGGGCCAGAGTGATACCAGCTGGTGGGTGCAGAATTAATTATAGGCTCTTTCCCTTGAAAAAGACTCACATGGATTACTAACCTCCAGTGATTTTGGCAGCTGCCCCCAGCCTTTTAAGATTACCAGGAACTGGACAGAGGCTCCATTCTCCTTCTTGGAAGCATATGTTGCAATTTTGGAGATTTGGACATTAGAAGCTTTGTTGTAGGTGCCATATCTGGTGGCAAAATTTAAACTGAATTGTTGCCTCAGAAACTCACTATAAATTATATTTCTTCATTAATTTTGTGGTAGTAGCACTGCATTGTCATCCCATTGTTCATCAATTTGCTCGAGCAGGTACCAGTAACGTCTCCATTGTGAGACTTGTTGTTACTGGTTTTGGCATATCGAATACGCCACGGGGAGCTTGCCAGGCTTTGTCATGTGGGTGGGATACTCTTGGTAGCTTGCCGGGCTCTCTGAGAGGGACAGAGGAATCGAACCCGGGTCAGCCTTGTGCAAGGCAAATGCCCTACCCGCTGTGCTATCACTCCAGCCCTTGGTGGTGGTACTACCTTTGTGGTAGTACTTCTATTAAAAACAAATATTAAATTCAGTGGTTTAAAGCATATATGTGTTAATGTAGAGCACTTTTTGCAAGTGAGACATTTTTAAAAATTAAATTAGTTTGGGAAAATGATCTCAGCGATACTGAATTGATCCTTGAAATATGTTCATGGTAACAAGTTTGGGGGAGATATTTCCCCCCATACAGTGACATTAAATGGTTTGATGGCATTGAAATTCAATCTTCAAAAGTGTAGGTGGATAAAAGAGATGAGACCGTTACTGAATTAACATTGCTGTATCAATACGTCTTTTTAATGAAGTCACGTCAGTGTGGAGTTGGAGGAACGTACTGATCCCCAAAGCTGGCGACCCACACTCCTCCTCGCTCCCCCTTTCCCATCAATTGTACTTTACTAAATACGAATGTAGGTTCCAAGTATTTATTTCATTAACTATCCTATCAAATCTTCCAGTGAAAAATCTGTTTAACCTTTGCCTTATTTTCCCTAGCCATAAAATGTGCCGGTTTTCCTGTTGATTTTTATTTCTCCCTGATAACTGTGTTTTCTGAAGAACTGTAGCATCACTGTTGGGTGCAGACTTACTGGCAAACAGCTGGGTTCAGACTTAGTCATGCAGCTGACGTGGGAATGGGGCATGAGACAGCCCCGCTGCTCTCTCTCATTGTCAGGGAGGGTCACGTCACTATGCCTGGGCAAGGTTACAGAACCCTGAGGTCGCCGTTCACAGATGGACTCATAGTCGTGAGGCTGGTGGGTCAGATCAGCCTCGAGGACAAAATAGCACATGACTTTAATAAATTTAGCTCCTGGAGACAAATTTCTAATGCATGTGGTTTATTGTAACAAGCAGATGTAAATCCCACGCTCTAAATCATTTAGATTTCCATACATGTCGAAAGTTACACTGTATGGGGCAAGTTTTTATATTATGAAGAAATTGAATTTCTCCATAAATTCAAGTTTATAGTGACATGCTACATATAAAGTATAGTCATCTTAAGACTGAGGGTAACTAGCAAATAAATTTTGGTATATGGCTGTATTTTTAAGAAGTTGTGCTACGTAACTGCATGCTTTGTTTCATCCAATACCCTAAGTCAGCAGTAGCCCAGCTCTTACACGCTTCCATACTAAACTGTGAGTTAAGGCGTGACACCTCTGGTTCAGATACAGTTCGGAGTAAAAGACTAACTCAGAGAATATGGGGCGTGGCGTTTTCGGCTTCATACACAGCCACAAAGCCACTTATCAAGGATTCCTAGGAACTCCAAGTTGAGTGTTCCAATATCATTTGAATTATGTTGTGTGCAAGGTATCAGTTTGCGCCGACCATTCTGACATCTCTATGGTAACAGTGTATTGCCGTAGAAAATATCTGTAGGCGTGGGAGAGTAGCTCAGCGACACGCCCAGGGATCTTGCAAGGGCTGCTAATGGGGGAATCTTGGTAGGAACGCTTCCTGCTCTCTTGATTTCCAACAGCGTCCTTGGTCAGTTGGCTGTGCGAACATCTTGGTACTACGGGTTGTGCAGGTGGCAGGGCTCCTAGACAGAGAGCACCTGCCGGGGTGCAAACAACATTTAAAATAGGACAGCCAGCTGCCGGGGAGTAGGAAGGGCGGTGACCGGGCCTCTGGCTGGCCTGTCCTGGCTGTTGGGCTATTAAGAAAGGTCCGGGCAAGGCAAGCAAGAGTATGGCTCAAGCGCCTGCCCCCGTGGGCAGCCCTAGACATCGTCCCTTCCCGCTGGCTGTGCTCTCTGCTCTCTTTGCTTTCTGCTTCAATTAATTCTGTACTGAGATCCGCTCTATTTTTTATTTACTAATCTGTGCCTTAAGTCTTTCAAAGATATAGAAATTATGAAGCTAGTACGATGACATAGGATGGAAGACATTCTATTTTCTTCATCGGAAAACTTGAAGAAAACCAGGGGCTGGAGAGATGGATGGTACAGCAGGAAGTAGGGTGCTTGTCTAACAGGAGCCTTGAACCACGTGCTTAACCAAGTGCTGACTTGGGTTCGGTCCCCGGCATCCCTGATGGCTCCCCAAGCACTGCCAGGAGTAATTTCTGAGCACAGAGCCAGGAATAACCCCTGAGCATTGCCAGGTATGATCCCAAAGCCAAAATAAATGAATAAGATTAATAACAAGACTTTTTAACCGGTGTGTTAGACCCACCAGCGGCATGAGGTGTGGTTTGGGGAATCCGTCCCCCTGGACACGGAGTCCAGCCACAGCATCAAAGGGTCAGGACAAGGCTGGCCTCCGGGCTGGCCACTGTGCTGTGTTGTGGTGGAGGAGCGCCAAGACCCAGGTCCCGGTTGGCGCGGGGGCTGCCTGTCTGGGCTGGCGCAGAGAGGGGGGTCACACGTGGAGCATGAGCAGGACCCAAACCTCGGCGGGTGCAGGCTGGATCCCCGAGAGTTCTGTGAGTCTCAGAGAGTTTCCAGCCTGAGGGTGATTTGGGGAAATGCCCACGCGCTTGGCAGCCGTGTCCACAGTGAGCGTGGCCTGTGCTCACCCCCCGGGTCTGCAGCCGTGCCCCGCTCTGCCTCTGGCCTCGAGACCCGGGCGGGTGTGGGTGCCCCTGGGACAGTTCTCCTGCCCCCGACTCCAGATGGGACCCACTGAGTCTTGGGGGGCGTCAGCTTCTTACCGTCAGTTCTCTGCACTGAGACCGGGACCGTGGGGTGTGCCGCCAATATCTGGGGATAAGGCCAAGGCGTCCAGCGACCCCTGGCCTCGGTGGTTCCCCTGGTGCATTGGGGTTGTGTTTGTGTAGGAAGAAGGGGGCTCCAGATGCACACACACCTGAGAGTCAGCCCAACTTAAGTGCTGATGTTTTTCTCCCCTGCCCACTTACAAGTTTTGCTTCCTGTGTTTTCTATCCCGAACACTGTGGTGGCCAAAGCAAGTGTCACTTGTAAGAGCATCTCACATGTCCACAGGCCTCTCGAGCCAGGGGGCTGGGGTGAAGGACAGAGGGGCAGGCCTGTGGCTGCATCCGCGAGAATGTCTTTTTAGGAATGTGTTCTGCCCCCTCCCCCTCTCCCTCCCTCCCTTTCCCTCCCTCTCCCTCTCCTTCCCTCTCCCTCTCTCTCCCTCCCTCTCCCTCTCTTTCCCTCTCTCTCCGTCTCCTTCCCTCTCCCTCTCTCTCCCTCCCTCTCTCTCCCTCCCTCTCTCTCTCTCTCACACTCACACACACATACACCCCCCCACTCTCTGTCACTCTCTCTCTTAACTCTCTTAACTCACACACACTCTCACACACATACTTTCTCTCTCTCTCTCACATACACACGATATCTCACTCTCACTCTCTCTCACACACATACCCACACCACACACACAGTCACACACTCTGTCACACGCTCTCTCTCACACCCCTCATATACTCTCTGTCACACACACTCTCACACCCCACACACTCTGTCACTCTGTCACACACTTACACACACATTCTCTGTCACATACTTTCTCTCTTTATCACACAAACATACACACATATACTCAAACACATATTCTCTCTATCACACACTTTCTCTCTCTCTCACTCATACACACACACTCTCTCTGCCACTGACTCTCTCTCCCATACACACACACACATCACACAGTCATACACACACACTCTCCATCACACTCTCTCATACGCACACGCACACACTCTGTCTCTCTCTCTCTCTCTGTCTCTCTCTCTCACACACACACACACACACACACAGTCAGATTCTCTGATGTCAGCACAAACCCCCTTCCTTCACCTCACCCCCTGACCCCAGGACTGTGCTCTGGTTGCTGTATCACTGGGCAGATCTTTCAGTCCATGTCCCCAAACCCATACATTTTGCTGGATAGTGATCAGGCTGAAAGCGAAGATTCACTTCCACTGGGCTCGTGTTCATTTTCCCACCGGAATGGTCCCTGTTTTCTTGAATTGAGAATCTCTGGGGTCTCGGAGAGGCAGTTGTGGAGCGGTGATTCTAAAGCCGTGTGCTCCCTGGCGTGCCGCGTGCGCCCTGCACCGACTCTCGGCTGCTCAGTGAGGGGTTTCCTCTCCTCTCTGAGGCCCCTGCGGCGTGTCTGTCCCCCCGTTTCTGCACGGGTGTGAGGGTGTGTTTCATCGGGTCCTCTCAGGTAGGTGACAGGTTGGAACTGGGACAAGCGGCTGCCCTCAGGGCCGTGCTGCATCCCTGGCTTTGCGGGGTCTCTGTGCTGCGTCCCTGGCTTTGCGGGGTCTCTGTGCTGGCCCTCAGTCCTGACTCCGGGGGAGATTCGCCTTTGCCCGGGCGGTTTGTGCAGACGCTGGCCGCCCCGCTGCCCTGCGGTGTGCCCCGGGTCGCTCAGCCTCCGCAGGTCGAGGGTTATGATCTCTCTCGAGATGCTTGTGGGCCTCTGAGGCTCGGCTGGCGGGAGCTCGTGTGGCTGAGCTAACGGGGGCCTGTGGCCGTGGACCCCCCGTGCCGTGCTCCTGGTGGTTTAATTTCTCAGAAAATTCCCTTCCGTGTTGTCGGAGTCCCGCCAGAGGCATATTGGTGACTTGGGGGTGCCGGAGGGGTCCGAGGGCTGCCGGTGCCCTCGCCCCAGGGCTCCGGGTTGACCTGTTGGTGGCGCCACACACCTTGGACCAGGGCCAGGGCCGGGGCCGCTGCTGCTCTCGGCTTAGGTGCTCCGGGCGGGCTGCAGCCCCCAGTCCAGAGAACCTGCCAGGCACAGGCGCCCCCACCCTGGGTCCCGGGAGGCCTCCTCCGTAGGTGCGTGTGCAGTGGGCCAGCAGGGGCAGGAGAGGGGGCTGCCCTGGGGCGACTACCACTCGGGCCCCGGGGTGGAGGCCGGGGTGCCCCGCCCCTGCCCCGGGACCCACACGCCGTGTTGGCATCAGGCAGGGCCCGGAGAGCCGTACCCGGTCACCCTAAGCTCTGCTGCCCGCAGCCGGGGGCCGAGACTGCGGTGGCCACGCCCTCTGGCCGCTGCCACGCTCACGAGCCCGGCTGATGCTCCGAGCCGGGGCCGGCTGGCTCAGGTAGTGGCCCTGACCCCGAGATGGGGGTCCGGGCGCCCACGGTCACTCACGCAGAAGTCCAGCCCCTTGGCTCCCCGCGTGCGATGGCCGCCGTCCCTCTGCCATCAGCCTGGCTGCGTTCCAGGCAGAGCTAGACCTCCCTAGTCTGCCTCTCATCATCCGGGCCTATCTGTCGACGGCTGACACCTTCACGGGTCTCTGTAGCACTGTCACTGTCCTGTTGCTCATCGATTGGCTCCAGCGGGCACTGGTAATGTCTCCACTGTGAGACTTGTTGTGACTGTGTTTGGCATATCGAATACACCACGGGTAGCTTGCCAGGCTCTGCCGTGTGGGCAGGATACTCTCGGTAGCTTGCCGGGCTCTCCGAGAGGGACGGAGGAATCGAACCAGGGGTCAGCCTCGTGCAAGGCAAACGTCCTATCCACTGTGCTATAGTTCCATCCCAATCAATGAATAATTACACAAATTTAAGGAAGTGATAAATATTCAGAATCTAAACCTCTTTGGGGCTGGAGCGATAGTTCAGTGGGGAGGTCATTTGCTTGCATGCAGCCGACCTGCGTTCGATTCCCAGCATCCCATAGGGTCCCCTGAGCACCGCTAGGAATAATTCCTGAGTGCAGAGCCAGGAGGAACCCCTGAGCATTGCTGAGTGTGACCTAATAAAGCAAAATAAATAAATGAATCACTGTAGCACTGTTGTCCAGTTGCTCATCGATTTGCTCAAGCGGGCATCAGTAACATCTCCATTGTGAGACTCGTTACTGTATTTTGGCATATCGAATACGCTACGGGGAGCTGCCGTGCGAGCGGGATACTCTAGGTAGCTTGCCAGGCTCCCTGAGAGGGGCGGAGGAAATAAACAAATAAATAATAAATAAATAAATAATAAATTAAAGTAAGATCTAAACCTCTTTTTTGGCTGATACGGAAAGTAAGTTGAGTGGGGCCGGGTCTCAGGGAAAGCCCCTCCGTGCTCCGTCCTCCCACACACCGTGGCTGGTGCTCCCGGAATCCACGCCGCGGTGTCTGCCGGGTCTCCGCCTTCCTCTGGTGCCGAGGCCTCAGTGCGGGGCATCCTTAGCTCTGTGAGCGGGAGTTGAACATGATAGTGTCACAGGGGCCGAGATCTTAGACTCGGCATGGACAGGGTGGGGGGAGAGCGCAGAGAACATGAGGGAGAGGAGGATTCTAGAAACAAAAGGCAAAATTGGGGGGGCAGGCAAGGGCCCTGTGGGAGGAGGAGCGACCTGTGTGGGCGCGGGCGAGCTGCTCCCGTGAGGACCGAGGGGAGCCGTGCGCGGAGGCTCCCGGCTGCGTTTGCCCGGACAGTCCCGCGGGTCCCACACCGAGGGGCTGGGGGGGGGGACCGGCAGAGCAGGGTGTAGTGGGGAGGGGCGGAGGCTGGGTGACTCACTGCAGTATGTAAACAGCCCCCACCCGGAACCGTAGAACAGCCGCAGAGCCCGTGTTCTCCATGCTGGGGGGGGGGGGCGGTCTGAGAACTTGAGGTTTCCTCGTAAGGGGGGCCCTGTCGGGGGCTTCTCCTGCCACACTCCAGCCCCAGGCGCCCACGGAGGAGCAGCCTTGGTGCTCTCGGTCCGTGGGGCTGACCCCGCGACTGGAACACACGGAATCTACGCCAGAGGCCCTTTGCCTCCCAGCCACTCGCCCCCGCTGGGTTTTGTTTTGCTTTTTGGGTCATACCTGGCAATGCACTCAGGAATTGCCCCTCTCGGTGCTCAGGGGACCCTATGGGATGCTGGGAGTCGAACCCGGGTCTGCCTTGTGCAAGGCAAACGCCCTACCCACTGTGCAATCACTGCAGCCCCCCTGCCCCAGCTTGGACCTGGTGCTCGCTCTGGCGTTTGGCCTCAGCCTAAGCTCCCGAGGGGGTGGGAGCTCCACGTGTCTGTCCTTCCAGCTCTGTCCGCGGGGAAGGCGCAGCAGCATTTCCGGTCTGCATTCGGGTTGTGGCGTCTCCCCGGTGACTTTCCCCTGTGGCTTCCCGGCCCTCTACAGTTGGAGCCTGTCCTCTGCCGAGCAGAGCCGCCTCTCAGGAGAAACGGCCTTGCCCAGGGCCCCGTGCTGAGAGGGTGAGTCGGCGTTTGCTCAGAGTGGCTTCTTAGCAGGACTGCTGTATCCCCGCGTGGACCGCGGTGTGGGGCTGTTCTGAGAAGCATGAGCTGGCTCTGCTCCGATGTCCCCGGCACTGTAGGGAGGCACTGGAGGGTGGCACTGTCGGGTGGCACTGTAGGGAGGCACTGTAGGGTGGCACTGTAGGGTGGCACTGTTGGGTGGCACTGTAGGGTGCACTGTAGGGTGGCACTGTCGGTGGCACTGTTGGGTGGCACTGTAGGGTGGCACTGTCGGGTGGCACCCCAGTCCGGTTGTGCTGCATGGAGAACACGTGCCATGGTGACGATTCACGGGGTCCCCCCCCCTTGGGTTTCCGGTTTCTTAGAGAAGAGAGCTGCCTTGTGTCTGCTGAGCTCAGGGAAGATCAATCACCTCAGGTAGACATTAAAGTCGTGGTGTCTCCCGGAGATCAGGAGGCGTCGGGCAGCACTGCCCCGCCTCCCTGTGGGCCCGGTGGCGTGAGAGGAAATGAAACAGCAGCGTGTCAAGTGGGAGTGGATGTCCAGGGTTAAGAAGGGCCGTCGCTGTGGCCCGCGCAGATGTTCCTTACGCTGAAAAATGGGTTTATTAATGCACGCTTATGAAGAAAGCCCTAATCTGGGATTCTGGCGCCGTATTTAATTAGTCGGCCAGCAGAGATCCATGAGGCTCAGATCTCAGAGTGAGTGATCATCAACTCGGGCTGTGCTCCGTCTGCAGCTCGCGAACTTTGGGGCGCGTAGAACAGATCAGTGTTCACTGGGCCTTTCTGCAGCTGGTGGTCCAGGGGGAGCAGGCACACACGCTGCTTTCTGCGGGGTCTGCCCGCGTCAGCAGGCTCCCCCGGGCTGCTGCACTCACGGGCACTCGCGTCTCTGCGAGGGAACAGGTGCATGCACTGCCCAACCATTTGGCCACCAACATCCACATGAGTGGCCTGCCTCAGGGGACAGACGGAACCATTAAAAACAAAGGTTCAAAACTCAGGCTGCGATGAGCCTGTCCTCTCTGTTTGCACGAGGAGCCTCGTGTTTTGCTTCTTGGGGTAGAGTCTACACGGACAGACCGGACTGAAGGGCACAGGCAGGAGGACGGGCACGGGTGAGGGCACCGTTGGGTCTGCACGGTCACTCGGAGTCATCGGAGGGGCTGGTCCTGCAGGGTGGCACTCCAGTCCTGTCGTCGCCTTTCTTGACTGAAGAGACTTGTCACCACACAAAGGGTGGTTAAATGACAGTAGCCCTTGGGCTTGCTGAGGATGTAGAGTACGTTTTCCTCTGTTTAGTTGGACAAGACCTTTGTCTTACTAACAAAGAAGCCCGCCCCCCAGACCCGAACATGTTCGAGGCACCCGTTGAAGGATGCTGGTGCCCAGTGGGCAGCTCACCGGTGGGGAGGCCTCTGCAGGATGCGTGAGTCCTAACAGTTATGGGCCAACACCCAGTTCTCTTAGCAGCTAGAACACGGGCTGGGCTGGCCACTCACAGGACAACACCACCATTATTTTTGGTGTTGCAGGGTATCTTCCTTGGCAGGAAACGTCACCCCAGTCTCTTTACCTGTTTCCCTATTTACCACGCTAAGAGTGCTGAGAAGTATGTTCCTGCAGAGCAGCAGAAATGGCTTTGTGGGATGAGAATGGCAAAGCTTTTTCCTGAAAGGGGCTGTTCCGAAAGCTTAGCCTCAGGGTCAAGGAGCCCAGAGTCCTGCCTTAGTCCTAAACTTATAGCCACCTTGAACTTCCCACACTACCAAACGCGGAGTTTCAGTGAATGACACAAAATATACTCATCAAATGGAAATTTCAAGAGAGGGCAAAAGCAGCAAACATTCTAGACCATATACACATGTTGCTATTGAAATTCTGCATAGGCATTGAATAGCTTCTGCAGTATTGGAAAATAGAAACGATGATTATAATCTTTTTCATAATATTTTTTAGAAAGACTTCTGTAACGATTTAAGTTGTGATTTGGGGACATTCATGATCAAGCTTATTTATATTTTATGCATCATAAGTTTTTGTCAAGATTTTGTTCTTTTGTGGCAGTTACGTTTCCTGTTTTCTCAGCGAATGCTCTTTCTCATATGACATGTGGGAAGGGCATGAAGCTTTATCTTGTCCCATCGATAATTTATACCATAACATGTCAGATTACTTTTCGCCTTTGTGTGTGTTGTTTTTAAACTTGGGGTCACACTTGGCTGTGCCCAGGGCTTACTCCTGGCTCTGTATTCAGGGGTCACTCCTGGCTGGGCTCAAGGGACCACGTGGGACGCTGAGCGTCAGACGCTGGCCGGCCACCCACGAGGCACGCACCCTCCTATACTGTGCGGCTGCTCCGGCCCCTGCATTGGTGTTTGCGTCCATCTACAACTTGCGGCCTGACTCACTGTCAGAAGAATCCATAATCCGTGCTCCCCCCACTGCCCCCCCCCCGATCCAGGGCTGGTTCCTGGATGTTTCCTGACATATTCCACCCTCGGCCGCGCAGGAAGCGGTTGCCAGGTCCTGGTTTAGAGGCAAAGGGCCCGGAGGTGGCGTCTTGGCTCTGACCCGCTGTGTTGGCTGAGCTCTGGGCGGGGTCCCAGCTTGGCCCCGGCTCGGTGCTTGCACAACTGCCGTAGCTGTCCCGGCGAGGACCACGTGCCGCCTGGCTCTGTGGGGCCCGTGTTTGTCGGTGTGCCTTGATGCGCTCTCTCCCTCCTCCCTGGCTGCTGGTGCAGGTGGCCCTGGGGGTGTCCACCCGCCTTCTAGGGAGAGGCGCGTCCATCTCTGCGGGGCACAGTCCCTCACACCTGCAGGACCGAGTGGCCTCTGTGGGTGCAGACTGACGGGGACCCCCAAGGCAGGGCTCAGAGAGGTCGCGTCCCCTGCTGGGTGCACAGAGGACCTGTGCTCCCTCCGCTGGCAGCCGCCACCGTGTTTCCGAGAAGCCAACTGACCCTCGTAGCGGGTCTTGTGGAAATGGGTTCTCCTGGGGCGGCTCATTTGAGGGTTAAGAGAACCCTGCCCGGACTTGGAAGGCAGATTAATTTCAGAGAAATCTCTCTCCCTCTCCCTCTCCCTCTCCCTCTCTTTCTCTCTCTCTCTCTCTTCCCCTCTCTCCCTCTCCCTCTCCCTCTCTCCCTCTCCCTCTCCCTCTCCCTCTCTTTCTCTCTCTCTCTCTCTTCCCCTCTCTCCCTCTCCCTCTCCCTCTCCCTCTCTCCCTCTCCCTCTCCCTCTCCCTCTCTTTCTCTCTCTCTCTCTCTCCCCCTCTCTCCCTCTCCCTCTCCCTCTCTTTCTCTCTCTCTCTCTCTCCCCCTCTCTCCCTCTCCCTCTCCCTCTCCCTCTCCCTCTCTCCCTCTCTCTCTCTCTCCCTCTCCCTCTCCCTCTCTCCCTCTCCCCCTCTCTCTCTCTCCCTCTCTCCTTCTCTCTCCCTCTCCCTCTCTCCCTCTCTCTCCCTCTCCCTCTCTCCCTCTCTCTCCCTCTCCCTCTCTCCCTCTCTCTCCCTCTCCCTCTCTCCCTCTCTCTCCCTCTCTCTCCCTCTCCTTCTCCCTCTCCCTCTCTCTCCCTCTCTCTCCCTCTCCCTCTCTCCCTCTCTCTCTCCCTCTCTCCCCCTCTCTCTCTTCCTCTCCCTCTCCCTCTCTCACTCTCTCTCTCTCTCTCTCTCTCTCTCTCTCTCTCTCTCTCTCTCTCTCTCCCTCACAAAGAACCCCCAGTGAAGCTTACTCGACTGGCACTTTTCCAGTGCTAAATGTTTGTTTTCCTTGTTTGTTGAAGGTTTAGCGGGGAGAATACCGCCTGCAGCCGCGCTGCATGGCGTGTGCCCCGGGAGCCTCATACCACACCGGCATCTCCGTTGGTCGCGCTGTGGGGTCAGTGTCCTGAGGGTGGGGACCCCCGTTTCCTCCTCCCCCCTCATTTTTGTGTCTCGGATCACCAGAATAATAGGATTAGTGCCTAGAGTACACAGTTCGGAGATGAGCTTTAAGTCTCGCCAGGGAGGAAGCCACGTGGGGTGTTAGTGCTAAGGCGCGATGATCCTTCCTCCAGGAGGGGGCAGGGGCCAGAACCACGCAGTCCTCTCACCTTGGGGCTCGGAACAGAATCCACCGTTGCCAGATTTCCGTGCCTCCAGGCAGCAGCGTGGGCGGGGCTTTACGGGGGGGGGGGGGGGGCTCTTCTCGGGCCAGAGGGAACCTGGATAGTGTGTCCCAGATCCCGCCCTGCGAGCATCTCAGGTCTGCCAGGGAGGGTGCACACTCTTGACACGATGCCTGGGTGTCACTGAGCAGATGACGGTGACGGGGGTGGTGCTGGTGGGGGATGGGCGCGACTGTCTCCGTCACCGTCGCTGTGAGGAGGGGGTGGCGGGGATGGAGACAGTCAGTCTGGCGGTCACGTGGCGGGTGGGGCCGTGGGCCGTAGCATTAGTGACCGACGAGCAGAGTGGGCTGAGAACTCTTTGCCCCCTCACCGCCCACTTAGTCTTTGGGTTCCTATCAGCCATTGAGGCTTTGGGGACTTGCCTGGTATTGGAACTAATTGAACTAGTACAATTCGGCACGATTAAATGGGTGTGTGCTGGGCGTCCACTGGGGGCAGGACCCGGTGGCCTCGGGCATCAGGATGATCTCAGCCCAGCCTGGAGTTTCACCCGCCTGCTGTCTTTCTCTCTCCTCCTCTCTGTCCTTGCTGTGTTTTAGCACTTTCACTCGCTGAAGAGAGGCGAGGACTTGTCAGGAGGGAACTCAGCTCTGTGTAGGAAACAGCGCAGTTCCACAGGGAAGAAAGTCATGGAGCCTGTGCACGGAGCCTGCGGGGCTGTCCCTGTGGGAGCGCTCGCGGCCCAGGGGAAGCACGCGGTTGGCTGGGGCCCGGGTGAGCCCGGGGGCCGGGGGCCCGAAGCAGCTGGCTTCTGGGGGAGGGACGAGCACGCCCCCGGGGGAGGGGGCCTCGTGCTTTGGTCTCTGGCACAGTTGTGCGATTTCCGTTCTCCAGCGCGTTGTCACTGACAAACGCAAGTATTGACAATTCGGAAACTCTTTCCTCAGACACGTTTCAAAGACAAGCTTGTGTTCTCGCCAGGGCCGCCCGTGACGGCGGGTCCCGGGGGTCGGTGGGTGTTAGCGTGGCGCCTCCCGGTACGAGCCAGCCCTCACCCACGGCGACTCATTTGGGGAAAGCCGTAAAGAGGGTGATTAATGAGAACCACGCCGCGACAGGGCAGGCGGGGGCCACGCACACCCTCTCGCAGAAGTCAGGGCTTTAGATGCGTGTTTCCGGTGGCTGGGAACGGCCCAGAGTATCTGTCTTTCTTCCCGCAAAGATGAAATGATAAGGTAGGATGATCACTTATTGGTTCCAATTATTTGTTGTCAGCGGGGTTTTGTTTGCTTTGGCTTCCTATTCTCCTCACGCAGACGTCCAGCCTCTCTGGGGTGTGCCCTGCACTCTCACTGGACGCAGCTCCCGTCCTATTGCCCGGGACCCCGGCTATTAATGCAGAAATAGACACGAGCCCCTTGTGCCCAGACACGGGCTCGCTGCATCCTGAGACCGTTTAGAGAGAACATTCCTCTCCACCTCGACCGTCTCTGCTCAGAAGACATATTTGGAGCCTTCAGATAACTCAGAGTGAATGATATTTTGAATAATGCAACTTTCAGTATAATAGTGATTTATCTCGTATGAAGGAAGCCTATCATTTTGTTTTTGATGCGATTATAGTGCTGCAAAGGATCAAAAATATTCAAATTCCCAGAACGGGAATGTGCTACAATTTCCTTATTTAGGTTGAAAATTACATACGTATGTATATGTTACATCAGCCTATACTTAAACATAACGTATACTGCATATTTAGACACATTACATTTATTTACAGAGCATATTTACACAGTAGGTATAATATTATATACCATATCACATAACATATAAAATATGAATCACAAATATACGTTTACTTGGAGGCACACATTTCCCTGTAGCGTCGAAACAGTGTGTTTCTTTGTTTAATCTGTTTGTCTCCAGAAATATCCTGTCAGAGACATGGATTTGCTTTGCTCTGCTCACTGCTGGATTCCCAGTGCTGTTCATCATATGTGACATAACAAATACTGACAATCATTTGTTCGGTAAATAAATGTAGATGTAGGGTGGCGTCTTGCCTCTCCCCCTCTGCCTCAGAGCTGTTTCTCGTTGAGGTCTGAGGTATTTTCATGAGAGTTTATTGTAACCAACACAGAGCAGAGACTTCGGACGGAAGCTCATGAGCCAGTGAGCAGAGACGGGCGGCCTCTCCATGCCAGGGGGGATGGATTCTTTCCTGGTGCCCACATGAAGCCCGTGGTCACACCTGGCCCCATTAGATCCAAGGGAAGAGCTGTTGGTGCCAGGCTGTCTGCCAGTGTCAGGGGTCGGCAGAGGTGCCCAGCAGGTGGCCCTGGCATCAGGGGTTGGCGGGGGTGCCCAGCAGGTGGCCCTGGCATTAGCTAGTTTCCCGGCGTCCCAGCCTCTGCCTGTCCTTGACTCTGCTTCTCCCGACCATTCATCCTTCCTGGCCTTGGGAGCAAGTGCCTCTGTCTGTCTGCACAAGACAAAGAGATCTGGTCTTACACAAAGAACCTCCTGGCTCTTTGCAGACACAGAACGGTCTGGGGTTCAGATAATTCTTGAGATGTCGTCTCACTGCAGCCTACCGAGACTCCGCTGATCAGGCCTTCTTGTTGGTCTCTGTGCTTCACACGAAGCGACCATAAAGCAAATCAAAACCCACATCCAGCGTCTGGGCGTATTTTCATAACATTTCTTTATTTTTTCCAGTCATTAAAAATATTCTAGTCAGTATGATTCACAATTGTGTGTTTAATAGCGTTTCAGGCAACAGGGTTCCCACGACATTTCTCTATGCAAAGTAGTAGATTAGGCTTACGGACGGGCCAAGGGCGGTCGGTCATGTCGTTGCTTACAAAACTAGTGGGCTTGAGAAGATTCATTTGTAGATCTCATAATTGAACCATTGGCTGTTTTTAATCTATTCAAAACTGATTCTTGTGGCCCTGGTAGACTCAAAGCTTGGTGGCGACTGTGCGTTAACACCGAATTGTTGGTCTGTGAGGAAGGTAGCTCGCCGACGCATTTCACTCTCGGGGTCATGGTGAACGGTGCTCACGAGGGTCACCTTATGATTGGGGAAGTTGTCTGTTTCAGGAATCTTTCAAACAAGAAAGCAAGGAGGGGGCCAGAGCGATAGCACAGCAGACAGGGCGTTTGCCTTGCACACGGCCGACCCGGGTTCAAATCCCAGCATCCCATATGGTTCCCTGAGCACTGCCAGGAGTAATTCCTGAGTGCGGATTCAGAAGGTAGCCCTGAGCATCGCTTGCTGTGACCCAAAATGTGGAAGAAAAATAAAAAAAGGAATGCTGGGAGTGAGGGGCTCTGTGGGAAGCCCGAGCCCCCTGGGCGGGTCTCGCCTCTAACAGACAGGCCTGGTACTAGGTTCATGTAACACGAGTCTGACTCCAGGAAAAGGCTGGAACCCATTGTTTGAACGAGCCTCTGCAGGTGAGTAGGAACAGGTTGAAGATTTGAGAATTTTCACAAAACAGCTTTTCGGTCGGTGATCAGTGTCATTCACGCTTTCTTCCCAACCCTGACGCCGGCCAGCTGAGTGCTGACCTCTGCTTCTGACCATTCCTCCTTCCTGGTCTCGGGAGCAAGTGCCTCTGTCTGTCTGCACAAGACAAGGAGATCTTACACAGAGAGACTCACACAAAGGACCACGTCATCACTTCCGTCTCCCCCGACCCCGCTTCCCAGTGCTCAGGGCTTTTGGCTGGGAGCACAAGCCTCCTTACCCAGCCTCCTTACCCGGCCTCCTTACCCGCCCTCCTTACCTGGCCTCCTTACCCACCTTCCTTACCCGCCCTCCTTACCCAGCCTCCTTACCCGCCCTCCTTACACACCCTCCTTACCCGGCTTCCGCCCTTTACCTCCACATTTCCCTCATCGCCCCTCTGCCCTGCAGTTGGGAATTGTTCATCTCCGAGAATCAGTGTGTTAATCCCATTATCCGGAAAGATCCGTCTCCCTGGCCCTCTCTGGCATCTCTGATCCCTAGGAATATTCCTCACAGGAGAATGTCTCTCCCGCTTTCACTGCGAGACTCTTCCCGCCACCCCCTCCAAAGATGCACGTCCTAATCCACAGAACCCGTGAACCTCCTCCCCTTCCCCAGTGGTGGCCGAGACCAGCCAGGTGTGACTGCATTAAGGATCCCGAGATGAGGAAAGTGCCCCAGGACCCTGGTCGTCCCAGGGCCACGTTGAAGGTGCCCCTTGAAGGTGGACGGGAGAGGGGTCTGGGAGGCGGGTCCTTGCTGCTTTGGAGGTGGCAGGGGCCAGAAATCAAGACAGGAGAGAAGCAGGTTCCCCCGACTCTCCAGAAGGAGCAGAGTGCGGGGCCGCGGGGCCGCCCCCGTCACACCCCAGCCGGGCCCCGAGCTCGGGATGAGAGGGGGAGGCCATCGCAAGGCTGCGCCGAGAGGGCTGAGCACCCTCTGCGTGAGCAAGTGAGTGACCGGCGGGCGGGGCAGCTGGACGATGCGAGTTGGCTGGCAGGGTTCGAGGAGTGGGTCCCGGGGAGGGGGGGGGCCACGGCATTGGGTACAATACAGGCCTGATACAAGGTCCCACGGCACTCACACTCCGCGAGTGGCCTGAGACGGGGTCAGTGGTTGCCGCGCAGAAGGGACGTCCCCGACGAGGGCCGGTCACCTCGGGGAGCGGCCCCTTGGGAGGGCGTTTGCGTTTCTTACAGAGCTGGGCGTGTGTGAGACCCAGCAGTTACACCCCTGCCTGCTTACCGGGAGGAGGTAAAGTAGATGCACAGGAAACCTGCACGGAGACATTCCGCTCACGGTCGGCACAAGCCCGAGGCCGCCATGTCCCTGGGCAGGTGTGCCAGCGGGGGGTGTGCTCAGTGCTGGAACCGTGACAGAGCTGCGGTGCAGGGAGAGATGGGGGAGAGCCTTCCCGTGTCCGAGCAGGGGGAGGGAGGCCGTCTCAAGGCGCCTGCGAGCCCGCCCCGTGCCCACGGAGACTCGACTGTGCCCAGGGAGCAGTCTCGGGTGGTGAGACCCGCAGGGCAGGGCTGAGGGCCAGGGCAGAGGCGCCTGCACGGCCCCCAACCCTGCACGGCCCCCACACACCCCACATGGGGCCACACCGTGGTGCGGTGCCCCCAGCTCAGACCCAGGGCAGCAAATGCTCCTGGTGAGGGTGGCGCGGCCACAGGGTGGCTGGGACAGAAGCGCTGGGTCAGGGCTGCTCCCAGCAGGGCAGAGACCGCGCACTCGGGTGTGGACACCATGGAAATCCCCCCCAGCCTCTTGACTCTCGAATCAGTGCTCCAGCAATACCCTGAGGAAGCAAACAGAAGCAGAACCCCAAAGCCTTAGTGCGTTTGGCTGAAAGTAGGAGCGAATGCTGGGGAGAATTCAAATGGGAATAATGACCCTGAGTTCCCTCCCCTCCTCTCCCCTCCCCTCCCCTTCCTTCCCTTCCCCTCCTTTCCTCTCCCCCTTCCCCTCCCCCTTCCCTTCCTTTGCTTTTTTGCGGCCACACACACCCAGGGGTGCTCAGGGCTGACTCCTGGTGGGGCTTGGAGGGACCCTATGGGATGCTCAGGATCGAACCCAGCTGTACTATCCCTCCGGCCCGCGTCCAGTTTTCTGCAGCAGACTCCTCCACTGCAGCCCCGCCCCCCAGGAGGATATCTGGGATTTCTCCCCGCCCCCCCCAGGAGGATATCTGGGATTTCTCCCTGCCCCCCCCCCCAGGGGGACATCTGGGATTTCTGGCTGCGTTTGTTTCCCCGAGTTTAGCTCCATCCCTGGCTCCAGGCAGGGGGGCAGCTGGCCGGCAGGCCTTGCACTCTCTCTCCCCGTGCTCTCCGGCTGGGTGGCTGATGGAGGGGCAGGGGGAGGAGCAGGAGAGGGGCACAGGGGAGGGGCTGCATCCCCCCGCCCCCGCAGTCAGCTCTGGGCAGCTGTGCAGAGGCTGGAACACAGCACACCGTGGCAGCTGCCCGCTGGCCCAGCCCTGCCGTCCCCCCACTTCCTCTCGTGCCCATGGGGCGAGGGCATGGCACACGCGAACTCTGGTAACGCCACAGGTGCCAGACTCCTCTGAGCCGGCGCCCGGGCCCTGGGGCCCCCGCCTTGGTGCCTTGAGGGAGGTGTGAAAATGTGAGTTGTTTCCTCTCACCTGCTGGAGGACAAGCAGCGTTGAGAACAGGAAGGCTGCCGCTGTTACACCTGCTGTTTGCGTTCCGTCGTGGCTTAAAACCAGGGGAATCATATTGGATTATTTATAGCACCTGCAGATTTATTTAGGTTATGGTACCTGCGAGTCTGTAATGAGAGTAAACTAAATTGAAAGAGGAGAGGAACGGTCATCGCGTGCCTTTGTTACCCTTCCCAGTCCCTCTCTGATACATTTGCACTTTCAATTTAAAGACATTTATGGAATTCCTGCTAATGCTTGGGGAAGGAGTCGCTGCGTTTGGGAGGGAGGTGTGGCATTGTTTCTCTTTCCTTTGACGGTAGGATGTGTCTTAGTGAGAAATACTCGCTCCACAGACAACTTGCCCGGTGAAAGATGTACAAGAGGCTGCAGAGCTAGTATGGTGGGTGGGGTGCTTGCCTCGTGCCTGCTTGGTCCTGGTTCACTTCCCAGCACCACTGATGGTCCCTCAAGATCCACCATGAATGATCGCTGAGCACAGAACCAGGAGTAAGCCCTGAGCACAGCTGTGTGGGGGCCCGCCCCTCGCCGTCCCCCCCAAATGCACCTAAGAGTTTAGCTTCTTGATTAGGAAGTTCATGCTTTGTAGTTCATGTGTTTGTTCCTTTGTATGAAAATATTTCCTGTGACTTTGTAGTGAGAACATTAGGTGGAGCAGCTCTTCCCTGCTTTATGTGCTATTTTTTTTTTTTTTTTTTGCTTTTTGGGTCACACCTGGCGATGCACAGGGGTTATTCCTGGCTCTGCACTCAGGAATTACTCCTGGTGGTGCTCAGGGGACCATATGGGATGCTGGGAATTGAACCCGAGTCGGCCGCGTGCAAGGCAAACGCCCTACCCGCTGTGCTATCGCTCCAGCCCTATGTGCTAATTTTTATCTCTATGCTTCTTAAAGGACTGGAGCGATAGCACAGTGGGTAGGGAGTTTGTCTTGTACATTGCAGACCCGGGTTTGATTCTTCCGTCCCTCTCGGAGAGCCTGGCAAGCTACCGAGAGTATCTCACCCACACGGCAGAGCCTGGCAAGCTCCCCGTGGTGTATTCGATATGCCAAAACCAGTAACAACAAGTCTCACAATGGAGACGTTACTGGTGCCCGCTCGAACAAATCGATGAGCAACGGGATGACAGTGACACAGTGCTAGCTTCTCAAATATCGGGGTTTCAAGGGCTCCATCTCTCCCTTCTCCACCTCTTCACAAGGACACGTTCCCCTGAGTCATTCTGTCTGTAGCTTGTCTTCACCCTGAAGAAACGTCCAGAACCTTCCTTATCTGCATGGCCAGCCCAGTGCTTCCTCTGTGTTCCAGACTCCCCTGGCCAGCTGCTCCTGGGTGTCCTTCCTTCATCTGAGAGGCCACTCACCCCCCTCCTGCCCCCAGTCCAGTCCTGCTCCTGTATTCTGCATATAAGCCCCCGGTCTTCCTGGCGTCACTTTGGACATTCCGCCTTTAATCCTCTCATCGCGTGGCCCTGCCCACTGGCCAGCTGTGGTTTCCTTTCCACCAGCCCCCTGGGTGGCTCTGTCAAACTCCACATCTCCTGCTGGGGCCGTGAGGGGTCTTGCTCTGTCCACCGTCCTGCCCCTGGTCTCACTCGCCCGCAGCTGACTCGCCTGGTCTGCGCAGACGCCTACATCAGAGACCTCTTAGGGGTTCATCCCACCTGCTTCCTTAGCTTATCTCGAGTCCTCCCCAAAACGTAATACCTGACTGCACTTCCTGCAGTTCCGTCACAGTGGCTGTTCTCTGGAGGGTAATCTGGGTCTGAGGGAAGCTTACAAAGGTCGCGTCCCGTAAGTTGCAGCATAGAAAAAGCTTAAGATAGAAAAGTTTAAAAATTAAGATTTTTAAGTCACTCCATTTGCTGCCTTTGCTTTAAGGGACACAGTCAGAGAAGGGGGACCGCGAGGCCGTGCACGAGTACAGGTGGCACCAGGAGGAGGACCCTGATGCTGGCGGTGGCGACCACGGGGATGCTGACGGAGAGGATGGTGTTGGTGCTGGCGGGGGTACTGGTGGCGTGTTGGTAATGGAGAGGGTGAGAGTGAAGGCGTTGGTGGTGGTGGTGATGTTATGAGATTTGAACTGAGGCTTGGGGACAGAGGCGTGTCACAGGCATTCAGTCTCTTGGCTCGCATGTGGGAGACCCTGGTTCTGGTCCCTGGTGCTGTATGCAGCTCCCAAGCTCTGCCAGGAGTGACCCCTGAGCACAAGGTCAGGACTAAGTCCTGAGCACTGCTGACTGTGGCCCCCAATCCAAACCCCCCAAGTTCAGGTCGCATGGGTAGGAAGTACTTGCAGAAGACAGCAGGTTCGTTTGATCGTGCTGACCCTCAGCCAGTAGCTCCTTAGACGAGGGTTGTGACGTTGGGGGTCCTGGATCATTGGCTAAAGTGGCGTATGCCAGGTGTAACTCCGGAGGGTCAGGTTTGCGTGAGGAAGCTAAGGACAGCTTTGTCCTCCCAGAACTGACAGGGCTGGAGAATAGTGCTCCCTCCGTGTCTTCACGGCTGTCCATTGAGACATGGTTCTGTCTGCCCATCTCGCTGTGCCGTGTCTCACTGCTCTCTGGCCCTCCCGAAGGCCTGCCCACGCGACGTGTGTTTCCTGGACTTAACATCCTGGTCTGCGACTTTATTTGAAAGTTGTTTGCCGAGCACCAGTTTGCAGAGAACACCTGCTTTGTGTTAATCCTGCCTGCTGGTGGGTCTTGTCTTTACAGCAGGGCACACCCTGCATCTCCGCCCGCTCCTCTCACTCCCCTCTTGCCTGCACGCGCACCTCCCTGCACGGTCACCCGCCTTCTCTCTGCCGGGCCAGCCTTCATTCACCCCTCAAGGTCGGGCCTGGTTCCCCCCGGTCTGGGCCGGGAGCCCTAGAGAGCAGGCGCCATCTGCACCTGCCGTGAGGTGATCCTGGTTCACTCTCACTTCACACGTACTGTTCCACTCACCTCACGCGGGGCGGCTCTGGGAGGAATTCTCTGAGCTGGCCCTGGCGGGGCGAGGAGTCAGTGTGGTGTTTCTGAGCCTTGCCTCCATCCTCGCAGAAAGCTCCACGGCAACCCTGCGCCTGCCTCGATGCTTTTAGTCAACCACGAAGGGTGTCTTGTGTGTATCTCTAAGAATTCCCAGCTTCCCCGGGGACTGGCCCGTTCCTGCCTACCCTTGATCCCGAGTGTCACCTGCTGTGGTGACTCTGGTGAGCCTGGAGAGAAGAGAAAAGGGGGTGAGCAGGAGACTCTCCCTCGGGGGTCCTGTCTACAGCTCGCTCCTGGGGAAGTGTCTCTGATCGTGCCAAGGGCCTGGGGCCCTGAGGGAGACAGGGCTTCCTCTCCCGAGTGAGGCTGGTTCTAAGCGTCTCCCCTGCAACGGCCCCTTCCCGTCGGCAACGCTCTCCCTTCCCCTGGAGGGGGGGGGGAGGATGCACTCTGAGCAGTTAGTTCCTTTGAAAGCAAAAGGGGGGAAAAGTGTTCAGCAATCACGTCCCTCGGCTGAAGCCGTCCGCCCTGGGTGTGAGTCTGAGCCCCGCTGCAAGACCCCCACTGCCCGCTGGCCCCCAGCTGGGGTTTCTGCCCTGTTGTTGCTCCCTTGGTTGCCCGCAGGGACCCCGTGGAGGTCTCTGGGGTTTCTGGTTTGGGGGAAGGGCCCCAGCTTTCACATGCTGCTCCTCGACTCCGATCACTGCTCCTGACCCCAGTAAGCCACCGAAGGCTCGTCCCGGCCTGGCTGTTCTGGAAACTTCTCTCCCTGCCTTCCCAGACGCTTCCCCTTGTGTTAGGCTGAGCTGCTCTTCCTCCTTTCCCGGGGCTTCTCGCTGTGCTGGGCCTCCACAGAAGGCGGATGGTCCAGGCCTCCTTCCCGTCCACCCTGCCTCGGAGTGTTGCTCGAGCTGTTCGCTGCGTGCCGCTGCCCAGGGCCCTGCTGGCCCGTCCACGCCCCGCTGTGCTCGGCCTACCGCCGCCCTGGGAGCTGGTCCAGGTCTCTCCCGCTTCTGGGTCTCTGTCATCCACGCGTACTGCCACACGGCACCACACACCGGCCGTGGTGCCACCGGAGCTTCTGAAGTTGACATGACCACACGTATGTGATAGAGTGACACATCTCCGTCCAGGGTTCGGTGGTGGTCTTTCATAAATGTGGAAGAGACCCGAAGCTGACCAGTGCAAACCCAAACCTTGCCAGCTTGGAGTGGGTCTGAGGCAGGGTGTGGGTTAAGAATCACACTGACTGCTGTGCCACACACACACACACACACACACACACACACACACACACACACACTTTTTAACTTTGCATACATTTCCCTCAGTCACAGTCTTTGGGGTTGAATCGTGTCCCCCAGAAATTGCGCTGACGTCTCATTCCTGGCAGCTCTCGGTGTGACGTGGTTTGAAGCAGGTGAGCTGAGGGGGTCATTAGGGTGACAAGGGGGTGACCCTCCCGGGACACAGACCGAGGGAAGGAAGCTGCAGAGGAGAGGCCTGGGTGAGGGCACAGCCGGAGGGGCAGCCTGAGAGCACTGTCCCTCTCCCCCTGGGGTCTTCAAGGTCCTGCCGGCACCTCGCTCCTGCCTCCAGCCCTCGGGAACCGAGGGAAACGCCGACTGGCCCTTGAAACCGCCCACTCAGTTCCACCAGCCCTAAACTGGCATAACCCACACACAACAGTGCCGGATTCTCTATCAGAGAGAAAGGTGCAGTGCCAGCCCAGCTTCTGGCCAGGGTTAGTTTGGTGTTTGGACCACACTGTGGCACGCAGGGCTTCCTCCTGGCTCTGTGCTCAGGGGCCACCCCGGGGGGGGGCTCGGGGATGGAGCCTCATGCTCAGCAACCAGAAACTCTGATGCGCGCAAAACTGCCATTTCCTAGCAGGTGACCTGAGAGACCGCACAATGCCCGTCAGACACTGGAGAGGGTAAGCCGAGCCCCCCGGACCCCTAGGAAGTGGCCCGACCACTCGGCACTTCCAGAAATTCTTAGCCCTGTGGCAGGACGGACTCTCAAGGAGACAGTCTCGCTCAGATTTGCTTTTTCCGTCTTGAATCCTCATTAACGGGATTAAAATATCGGTGTGAAGGTAGCGGTCAGCACGGGCGGGGAGACCCGGGGGAGAGGCAGAGTTCCTGTTCGCGTGAAGCAGTTCTCCGTGTATGGGACTTGAACTGCGAGTGGCAGGAGTTGCGCGGTTGCTATGGCAACATCAAACCAGTGAACGGGCCACCTCCCAGAGACCGGGAGGTGAGTAAGTGTGAAATCAATTCGCTGGTACATGGGAATATGCTCCAGCCAAATTTGTCAGGATACGATTTCTGGTAGGAAACTTGCATTTTTAATTACACAGACAGGCTGAGTGCGACGTTCAATATTTACTTTGGCTAGTCTAGTGAAACGGCATTTGACGATTAAGTGTATTATGGGGAATTTGTGCCTTTCATGCGTGCTCTGCACTTATTTCAGGTAATGCTGATTTTGTTTCCATTCATTTAAATTGGGATATCTGGAGCAGATTACTGTGTGTGAGATGAATGTTGTCGCTGATGCACCTTTGATGTTTGGCGTCTTTAATTCGCTCATTTGAGGTGAACGTGTTTAGAGAAATGACTTTATAGGGAATGTAGATGAAAGTCGTCATGTTTCTGTTGTTGAGTCTAGGCAGCATTTGTCAGTTGTTTTCCACTGACTAGTACATAATACCTCAGGTGGTCTCGATTAGTAAAACACATCCTAAGTTTATTGAAATGTTTATTGAAACGTTTAAGGTGGCTATATTAGGGCTTTAGAACATCCTGCCCAGAGGATGCAGCTGATTGTTCAGCCCGTTTTCAGCATCCGGCCTCTAGACATCATTTGTCACGTTGTGATGCTGGTCAGAGATACTTCATAAATAGCATAATTCAAGCAATATCATGAATTGGGCATGGGGTGTTTTTTTCGCTTGCTTTTCTTTTGTTCTTTTTAATTTTTTTAATGAATCACCATGAGATACAGTTACAGACTTACAAACTTTCCTGACTATGTTCCAGTCATATAATGATCGAGTACCCATCCCTCCACCAGTGCCCATTCTCCACCACCAATGTTCCCAGTGTCCCTCCCGCCATCCCCTGCCCCCCACCGCCCGCCTCTGTGGCAGGCACATTCCCTTTTACTCTCTCTCTCCTTTTGGGTGCTGCAATATGGGCACTAAGCAGCCATCGTGTTTGGTCCATAGTCTACTTTCAGCATGCATCACCCATCCTGAGCGGGCCCTCCAAGCATCATTCACTTAGTGGTCCCTTCTCTATCCCAGCTGCCTTTTCCCCCCAGCACGTGAGGCCGGCTTCCCAGCCGTGGAGCCATCCTCCTGGCCCTTCTCTCTACTATCCTGGGGTGTCAGTCTCCCATTCTGTACTAAAGTGTGCCTATCCTCATGATTGTGCAGTCCAGAGTGGGGTCAAGTGTGTGACCATGGATGTGATTCTTTCTGATGTGAATCAACTCCTGTGAAGAAGATACTTTAATCGGGCAAAATCAGTTTGAACCGAGAACCGGGCTCACCCCTGGGGTTCCTGCGTGGTGGCCAAAGCACCGGCTTCCCTTTAGCCCACGTAGAGCAGAGGGGCGTGGCTTGTTCGCGTAGCAGAGACCCGTGTTTGCTCATGGACTCCCAAGACAGCGTTGGCGGGTCCTGGCAGTGCCCGGGCTGCCGCTGCCTCTAGGGTGATACCGGGGTACGACTAAGGCCAGGCAGGAAACGTCTGACTTTCTCCCGGGATCTGGGGCAACACTGATTTTTTTTTTTAAGTGTCTGAGCTGAAACTGCGGCCAGCGACGCTGAACTCCTGACTTGCTCGTGGCCAGGTGCTGAGGGTGGTGTGGGGGGGAACACCGGCCCCTCCCAGGGAGCCGGGGACCACCGCTCTGTGTATGGAAACCCGCCCTGGCCACTGCTGGGCGAGACTTGACTTGCTGGTCGTGAGCGAGACTGTCGAGAATGGGCCCGCACACACGGGCCCGCACACACATGAACTCAGACAGCTCCTCTCTCAGTCAGGCTCGGGCGCTGCGTGTTTCCTGGTGGGCAGCGAGTCGCCTGCTCAGACAGACTCCAGGTAAGGAGGAGACAGCCGCCACATCCTGAGCCTGGCACTGCCGGGCCGCCCTCCCGGCCGGGTCCTGCAGACTCGAGTGCCAGGAAGCCCCGGGGCGGGGAGAGGCGGGGAGAGGGACGACACAGCGTAGGGTGGCAGCTGTGCGGATCCGAGAGGTCCCGGTCCGGAGCGCTGAGCTGCGTTCCTCGGCAGAGCACGGTGCAGACGGCGTCGCGGACACCCCAGGCAGTTTGGGGGCGCTTAGGGGAGGAGCCTCAGGCCTGGGAGAGGGAGAAGAACAAGGGTCAGTGGGATGGACTGGGAAATCCTGTGCCCACACGCCGTTGCTGTCACGGCCACTCGCCCCACTGAGAGGCTAAGTCGGGGGGACAGTCAGCCGGCCGGTGTTGCGGGCCTGGCCGGAGGGCGGCGTGTTGGGGGCTACAGGCCAGCGGGCCAGACGCTCACAGCTTCTGGCGGGGACGGCCACACTGGCCCCACAGACCCACTCCGGGGTAAAGGCCTGCGGGAGACGCTTCTCTGTTTCCCCCTTTCCTTCCTTCTTCCTTTCCCCTTCCTTCTTCTCCCAGCCCGAGGGGTCGGGGTGCATTGGGGACGTTCCCGCTGTGCTCAGGCTCGCAGGGGTCAACCCCTGACCTCTGTGTGGTGCTTGTGAGTGAACTGACGGCAGCTGCTTGCATGTGATTCTCGTAACGTGAAGATTCTCTTCTCCAGTTGGTTAGACACAAACTTCTTGTCACTAACAATTTATTCTTTAAAATTTTTTCTTTTTGGGTCACACCCAGTAACCCCACTCCTGGCTCTGCACTCAAGAATTACTCCTAGCAGTGCTTGGGGGACCATATGGGATGCCGGGATCCAACCTGGGTCAGCCGTGTGCAAGGCAAGCGCCCTCCCCGTTGTGCTATCACTCCGGCCCTCACCAACAATTTAAAGTGGAGTTAGATACCATGCACAAAAGCCAATAAAGCGGCCAGGGCAATCATGCAGCAGGTAGGGTGTTTGCCTTGCACACGGCCGACCCAGGTTCGATCCCAGCATCCTATATGGTCCCCCGAGCACCGCCAGGAGTAATTCCTGAGTGTATAGACAGGAATAACCCCTGATCATCGCTGGATGTGACCCAAAAAGCCACACAGAAAAAGTCGATCAAAATGGAATTAAAGACTCCAACCCTATCAAAAATTGGGAAGAAAAGATGAACAGAAACTTCCTCAAAGAAGAAATGTGAATGGCCAAAAGGCACATTTAAAAATAGCTTTTTATGACTATTCACCAGGGAGATGCAAATCCAAACAGCAATGAGGTATCATCTCACACCACAGAAACTGGCACACATTGAAAAGAACAAGAACAACCAGTGCTGGCACGGATGCGGGGAGAGGGACTCTCCTTCGATGCTGGTAGGAGAGCCGACTGGTCCAGACTTTTTAAAAAACAGTATGGGCGGGGCTGGAGCGATAGCACAGCAGGTAGGACGTTTGCCTTGCACGAGGCTGACCCGGGTTCTAATCCCAGCATCCCATATGGTCCCCCAAGCACCGCCAGGAATAATTCCTGAGTGAAGAGCCAGGAGTAACCCCTGAGCATCGCTGGGTGTGACCCAAAAACCAAACAAAAAAAAAAACAGTATGGGAACCAAACTAGAAATTGAGCTTCCAAATGACCCAGCAACATTGCTACTGGGAATATACCCCGGGGGCCGAAAAATGCACAGCAGAAAAGCCACCTGCATTTCTCTGTCCTCCGCAGCGCTATTCACAGTAGCCAGAATCTGGAAGCAACCCGAGTGCCCGAGAACAGGGCTGGGCAAGGAGACGATGGTGCGTCTACGCAGGGGAGCACTTGCACCGTGTAGGAAAGATAAAGTCATGAAATTTGCTTACACGTGGATGGACATGGAGCGTGTCACGTATCACGCTGAGTGAAATGAGTCAGAGGAGGAGGGACACACAGAATGGCTGCCCTCATCTGCAGGACAGGAGGGACGCACAGGGTGAGACTAACACCAGACACAGCAGAACTGCGGGCCGGGAGGACTGGTCCATGGCTGGGAGCTAGGACAGAGAAGGGACCGTCTGACAATGATAGTTGGGAATCTCGCTCCGGCCAAGAACTGAGTGCTGAGAGGAGGTAAAGGGATATGCGTGATCCCCTCCCGTGACTGCATGGCAAACCACAGTGCCTAAAATGGGAGAGAGAAGACAGAGAGAGAGAGAGGGAGGGAGGGAGGGAGAGGGAGAGAGAGAGGGAGAGAGAGAGCGAGGGAGAGGGAGAGAGAGAGGGAGAGAGCAAGGAAGATGGAGAGAGGGAGAGAGAAGACAGAGAGAGGGAGAGAGAGAGGGAGAGGAAGAGAGAGAAAGAGAGGGAGAGGGAGGGAGAGAGAGAGGAGAGAGGGAGGGAGAGGGAGGGAGAGGGGGAGAGGGAGGGAGAGAGAGAGGAGAGAGGGAGGGAGAGGGAGGGAGAGGGGGAGAGGGAGGGATAGAGGGAGAGAGTGAGGGAGAGGGAAAGAGAAAGAGGGAGAGAAAGAGCGAGGGAGATGGAGAGAGGGAGAGAGAGAGGGAGAGAGAAGACAGAGAGAGAGGGAGAGGGAGAGAGAGAGGAGAGGTACCTCCCGTGGAGGCAGGCGGGGTGGGGGTGGTTTGTGGGGCGGGGGGGAAACTGGGGGCACTGGAGCAGGGGCGTGAGCACTGGTGGAGGGATGGTTGGAACGTTGTTGACTGAAAGCTGATCATAAGCAGCCTTGTCAGGCTCCATCTCATGGCGATTCAATAAAATAAAGAATTAATATTAAAAAAATAAAGCTCTTTCCATCGAACTGGAACTGAAAGCATGTCGTCCGTTTGGGAGCGGAGTCTCTCCGGGGTTTAGAACTATCCCCTAAACCCTCAAAGGTCTCTGTTTCCTCCTGTCCTTGGGCAGACGTTTCCAAGCCACCTCTGCGTGTCCCAAGTCTTGCTTTTCCCATTGCAACTCTGCTTCTGCTGCCGCGCTAAGTGCTCCCTGAGGCTGATTCTGGACTCTTCAGACGTCCAGTCGGCCCCACCCCAGTGGGACTAAAAGTGCAGGCCGGGGTCTCTGCCCGTGATAGTGGAAGTCTCCGTGCACAGCGGGGGCCAGCGGGGGCCGGTGTGTGCCAAGGACATGGCGGGCACCCAGGGAGGAGAGGCCAGACCCCAAACTCAGCAGTCCAGATAATGGTGTAAGAATCGATCGAATATTAAATTGTACAGACAGTTGAGGCTATTGTGGAAAATAAATGCGTACCAATGGGCTTGTCTCTAACATACATTTCTTTTTAAAATAAAATGCAACGGTCATACTTTGCCTGCGTGGCAGGTGTGCATGGTATTTTAATGCAAGAGTTTGTACTGGGTGGCTGTAGAATGCGTGTGGGTGCGTGTGACTCGTACAGTGAGTACCGTCACTGGAGAGCATCACCTTGGGAACCTGTTTTAAATGAGTGGAAGGAGCACAGCAACTGCTTGAGATTATTTACGACGCAGGGAAATCATATGGCAAAAGGATGAAGTATGTGTGTTCCCTCGCACTCGGCTCTAAATTTGGAATCACATGCTGTCAAGCGCGTCATTAGGGATGTTGATGATAACTCTTTTGACTGACACCAACGTATGTCACTCACAGGTGACAGATCTTTAAGAACTTTGCTCCACTCCCAGTGGTGCTCAGAGCTCACCCCTGGCTCTGTGCTTAGGGCCACTCCTGGCAGCACCCGGGAAGGCGTCTGGGGTGCTGGGCTGGAGCCCCACACCTGCCGTGCTCCCCGTGTTTCTACTTGGAAGGCCGGAGGGGATGTGGATGTACCCACGTGTGTGTCCCGTGTTGCTTTCAGGCCCTCGGGGATGAGGTGAAACACCGTCATTCATTCCCAGTTTGGGGAAAAAGGACATAGATCAGCGACGTCTCGGTCCTTGTCTTTGTGATCGTCGGATCTTCGGGCCCATCTGGGTGAGTCTGGCCCTCCCAGCGTGGCAGGAGAGGGGCCGAGGGGCCGCTGTGAGCACCCCCGCTCTGACGCTCCTGCTGGCCCCGTCCTGTCCCTCCCTTTGGGAGAAAGAGGAGCCCTGACACGCTCGGGTACCCTCGGACACGTGCGCCGGGGGCGCTTCTCGAACTCGCATCTGTGCAGGATGGGGGGCTGTTGTGAGTGACCGCCCCTGCCCCAACACACACATACCATACACACACACACTATACACACACATGACATATACACACATACACCACACATACACCATACACACACCACACACACACCATACACACATACCATACACACACTATACACACATGACATACACACATACACACATGACATACACACATACACACCATACACACACCACACGCACACCATACACACATACCACATACACATAACATACACACACATACACCATACACACACTATACACACACCATACACACACACCACATACACACCCCCCCACACACCATACACACACACCACACACACGCCACACACACACCATACACACACACCACACACACACCATACACACACACCACATACACCATACACACACACCACACACACACCATACACACATACCACACACACACCATACACACACCATACACAGACACCACACACACACCATATACACATACCACACACACCATACATACACACCACACACACCATACACACACCACACACACCATACACACACACCACACACACACCATACACACATACCACACACACACCATACACACACCATACACACACACCATATACACATACCACACACACCATACATACACACCACACACACACCATACACAACCACACACACACACCTACACACACCATACACACACCACACACACACCACACACACACCATATACACATACCACACACACCATACATACACACCACACACACACCATACACAACCACACATACACACCTACACACACCATACACACATACCACACACACACCATATACACATACCACACACACCATACATACACACCACACATACACCATACACACACACCACACACATACCATACACACACCACACACACACCATACACACACGCACCCTACACACACATACCACACACACACATACACACCACACACAGCCCACCGGAGCCACGAGCCGCAAGAGCGATGTCAGTGCTAGTGCGAAGACTTCCTGCAAGAGGGCGGCGGTCAGGAGCAGAGCTGAGGGGCAGGCACAGGGACAGGGGCTGTGTCCCTCTGCGCGCTTTGGGAGACGGTTCCACGTCCTGGAGCGACGGGCTGAGTTCAGGAAGGAGCAAGGACTGGCCCCGGGGGGCTGTGAGTGGGGAGGGGAGGCTCCAGGCTGGGCGTCAGGGGCTGGGCCGGCTGTGCTGGTCTGAGGGAACCCCCCTTCCTGGCCCGTCCTCCACGGGCGCATGGGCAAATGGACCCGTGGGGAAAGCCTTGAAAGCACGACGTGCTTTATATCTCACAGATGAGTAACAGAATGGGAGACTCTCGCTCAGGAGCAGCAGAGATAAGGACCACGAGGATTACTCCACAGCTGAGAAGCCGGCCTTGCACGTGGGGGGAAAGGCAGCTCAGACAGAGAAGGGACCACCAAGTAAAGGTGCTAGGAGAGGAGGGCCCACGCGGGATGGGAGACGCAGGCTGAAAATAGACTGCAGACCGAATATGATGGCTACTAAATACCTCTACTGCAAACCACAACACCCGAAAGGAGAGAGCAAAAGGGAATGCCCTGCCGCAGAGGTGGGGTGGGGGTGGTGGGAGGGATGCTGGGACCATTGGTGGTGGAAAGTGGGCACTGGTGGAGGGATGGGCACTCGACCACTGTATAACTGAAACATAGCACAAACTATGTATAACTGTACCTCACGGTGATTCACTAATAAAAAATTTTAAAAAACAAACAACAATGATGTCACAGGGCTGGAGCGATAGCACAGCGGTAGGGTGTTTGCCTTGCATGCAGCCAACCTGGGTTCAATTCCTAGCATCCCATATGGTCCCCTGAGCACCACCGGGAGTAATTCTTGAGTGAAGAGCCAGGAGTAGCCCCTGAGGATCTCAGATGTGACCAAAGAGCAAAAAAAAAAAAAAAAAAAAAAAACCAAAAAAAAAAACCAACGTCACAATTGTATTCTAATCATCATCATCCCATTGATAGTCGATTTTCTCGAGCAGTCTCAGTAACGTCTCCATTCGTCCTAGCCCTGAGATTTTAGCAGTCTCTCTTTACTCATCCTTCCCAACAGTGCCGCATTGGAGGCTCTTTCAGTGTCAGGGACTGAGATCCATCATTGTTACTGGTTTTAGCATATTAATACACCACAGGGAAGCTTGCCAGGCTCTCCCATGCAGGCTGGAAACTCGGTAGCTTGCCAGGTTCTCTGAGAGGGAGAACTAGGCTATAAGATGTCCAAGCTTCTGGGAGCTTGGTTTCATAGTCTCTGGATGTTGGCCGTTGATGGGATTACACGGCGCTGGGGGCAGTTTCTAGGTGTGACCGCCTAGCTACTGGAAAATGGGGCATCTGGGTGGAAGAGGCCCAGTCCCGATCCGAGCAGGCTTGGAGATCTCAGCCCATTTTCCAGTAGCTAGCGGTCACACCCAGAACCTGCTCCCAGCCCGTGGAATCCCACAACAGCCAACATCCACTCCAGTATTGAATCTTAATGTATCTTAGACTCATAGAATGCCATCACTTGTTTTATAAATGATTGTTAGAACAGGAGAGAAAACATTCCGGGAGAAAAAAAATAACTGAAGTGTATAAATCGTATGCTGCCTCTGAGAGATGTCGCTCAGAGCAGAAACGCCGTCTGTCTGCTTGCGTCGCTCTCGTACTCAGGTAACGGGGGTGGGGCTTTTCCTTCCTGTGCATCTGTTGTCTCCCTGCTTTTGGCCAGCAAAAGTACCTGGAGGCGGAATGTGAGGGCTGCCTCTGGGAGCACGGCCGTGAATCACCCCGGCGTGGGGACGCCTCGTCCATCAAGGTGACAGTGTTGATGAGGCTTGACTCTCCGAGTCCCCCCATTCAGACGCACAGGGGGCTGGAGAGAGCCGTGGGGACACAGAGATCTCCTCAGACGTAATCGTCATACTCCTTTGACTTGTCAAGTTTTTAAAAGTCCTTTTTGTGGTATGAAACTACGAATTAGTGTGATTGCACTCGGAACATTATAGATAAGCATGGTTTGGACCTGGACTACAGTATAACAATATATCATAGTTTAAATGGTTAGGAAGTTACTTTTTGGCCATTTCATGGAAATTAGAATTATTTTAGGTGAAATGATAGAACATTATGTATTCATATGGTTAAATATGGAAGGGGAACTAATAAAGTGAAAGTTGACAAAGTGTTGGAATCATGACAATGATTTGTCCACTTGGGGGAATTTTATTCACTTGTGATTTTTTGGTAAAGTTATAAGGATGATTCTGGAACAATGCAGAAAAGTTGGAAAACAAAGATGAGAAATGTGCAGTATTATATTCTTTAGATAAATGTATATTATTATGTAACATATTGTTTTAGATAAAAATGAAATTATTCTTTTTGATAACTTCAAAATCCTATTGAGACCTTATTAAAAGATTAAAATAAGAGCACAAAGCAGAGCAGTGAAGAACCCTGGCCGGCGGGCACCACAACACCGGAGAATGCTCCGGACCCCAGACCGAGCTGATATCACGGGGTGCCCCAGACGGAGCAGGCGCAGTCTCCCCGCCTTCTGCAGATGGAACCTGGCGACCGGGAGCTTCTGTAAGCATGGCTCTGGCATGTGGGGACCGGGACTGTGTCTCTGAACCACGCGGCAGCGTGACCTTTCCTGATGTGCAAAGTGAGCACTGGAAAATAGGTGATCTAGCATCTGCCTAGGGAGGCAGGCTTGGGTGGTGGCGGAGTATCCGAGCAAAGTACAGTGCCCAGAGCTGTAGGAGAGTATCTGAACAGTTGTCCGCCGTAGGGGCAGGGTCCGGACTGACATGGAAAATGAGTTGGTAATGGGGGGTATTGGTGGTGGAAGGTTTGCATGTGGAGGGATGAGTGATCGATCATTGGATCATTGCGTTGCTGAATATCAAAACATGCGGCTTTTGGCAGAAATGCGTCCAGACGGCGCATTGGGCTTCTGGCACCGGACCACCCCGGGTGGGAATGGGTTTCGTGCCTCGGCCTGTTTCCCCTGGTGGTTCGGCCTCCACCACCATCTTCCAGAGGCTAGGGACAGTCAGGAGGGGCCCGCAGTGATGAGGAACACGGGGCCTTGGGGTGTGGGGGCGGAGCCGGCCCTTCCCCCCTGCCTCTACGAGACCCCGAGTTGCCGCCCACGAACGAGCCCTCTGGCTGCTGATCGAGCTGCTTATCCTCCATGATCCCAGAGACTCAGGAACAAAGCTCAGCACCCAGCAGCTTTGGGCAGAAATCCCTCCAGATTTAATTATTAAAACTTCAGAATTCTAAAGGCGCGTGGCCACGATAGCAGCTGCGCATCATTATATGCAATTCTTAATCAGCAATCACTGTGTCACTGTCATCCCATTGCTTGTTGATTTACTCGAGCAGGCACCAGTAACGTCTCTACTCCTCCCAGCCCTGAGATTTCAGCAGCCTCTCCTTACTCGTCTTTCCCAAAGATTGGAGGCTGTCAGGGTCAGGGAATGAGACCTATCGTTACTGTTTTTGGCATAACGAATACGCCACGGGTAGTTTGCCAGGCTCTGCCGTGCAGGCAGGATATTCTCAGTAGCTTGCTGGGCTCTCTGAGAGGTATGTATATATCTGTTACTGTATTTTGGATATGAGTACACCACGGGGAGCTTGCCAAGCTCTCCTGAGCGGGCACTAGACTCTTGGTAGCGCTTCTGGGAGCTTGGTCTTATAGTCTCTGGATGTTGGCCATTGATGGGATTACACGGTGCCAGTGGCAGTCTCTGGGTGTGACCACCTAGCTACTGGAAAATGGGGGGGTCTGGGTGGAAAAGGCCCAGTCCCAATCCGAGCAGCCTTGGAGATCTTGGCGCTGGGTCCTGCACACCTGGGTTCCTCAGCCAGCTCCCCTATGTGTGAGGCTCGTCTGAACCAAGAGTCTAGTGCCCGCTCAGGAGAGCTTGGCAAGCTCCCCACGGTGTATTCATTTCCCAAATACAGTAAGCAGATATATACACACCTCTCAGAGAGCCCGGCAAGCTGTATCCCCGCCAGCACGGCAGAGCCTGGCAAGCTACCCGTGGTGCATTCATTATGCCAACAACAGTAGCAGTAGGTCTCATTCCCCTGACCCTGAAAGAGCCTCCAATCTTTGGGAAAGATGAGTAAGGAGAGGCTGCTAAAATCTCAGGGCTGAGTGTAATAGAGTCGTTACTGGCGCCTGCTCGAGCAAATCTAAGATCAATGGTTACAAGTTGACAAGTGATACAAGTGATATATACATACACATTCTTATTTAATAATTTTATTTATTTTTTTAATCAGCGATAGAAAACAAATTGTCTAATGTGCCTTTTTGGCAGATCTGAGTGTTGGGGTAAAATCCCAAATAATAATGGTAGGTTTGGTGTCAAAATGCTGAATGTAATCAAAGTAGAGAGAGAGTAATGTGGAAATCGTCTGCCACACAGGTAGGGGGAGGGTGTGGGGTGTTGATTTAGACTGGAAGGTGTTCCATCGGTGAGCGCTGACCGGGGGCCCTCGGCGACTCGGGCATCGTAAGTGACCTTCGCTCCCCTGCGTTCCTTCCCGCGTCCCGGTTCTTCTTGAGCGTGGCTGGGCTCCCGGACACCTGTGCTCTCTGACACCTCCACAGTGACAATAACCTGGGGCCCGGGTCTTCAGAGAGACTCGTGAGCAGCCCTGGGGGGAGAGGTAACAGCTGGCTATAAACCCAGCTCCTCGGAGAAGACAGATGCCTGTGGAAACAGGGTTAACGGCAGACACTTCCGCGGTGTCTACACAGAGTCGTCGGGTGGAAACCAGCGCCGGTCCGAAGTAGGATCCCTCCCTACACCGTTCTGTCTGTCTAAAATATATATTTATGTAGGTGTGGGGGACTCACCCGGCAGGCCCAGCCGCTGACGGTCGGCAGCCCTTCTCGCAGTGTCCCCAACCACACCCTGGCCCGGCGCTGGCGTCCCTTGTGGCTCTGTGAACCCGGCTGACTCCTTCCTGCCCAACAGCGTGATTGGTCTTGCCAGCCTGGCTACTGGCTTGGGTCCGTTTCCCAGTTAGCGTTTCTGCTCCCGTTCCATCACCGCTGCTTTTCTGAATCAGCTCCTGGAGCTTGCATTAGGGTGGTGTTTATCTCCCCAGGACCGTGACATACCTGTGTTTCTCCAGGCCCTCTCCCTCTGCCACCTGGAGGACATACAGCCAGGTGCATTGTTCTGTTGCTGTTAACTTAGTCAGCAGTCACTGCAACCACAAAGCAAATGTTGATATTGAATTGTCTTCAGCCTTCCAGAGAAGGTGACAACTGGTAGTGTTCATGTCGTTTCCTCAAGTGGTTTTCCATGTTTGACTGTATGTAATGAATGCCTTCCTCCCTCCCTCCCTTCCTCCCTCCCTCCCTCCCTCCTCCCTCCTACCCTCCCACCTTCCTCCCTCCTCCCCTCTCTCCCTCCCTCCTCCCTCCCTCCCACCTTCCTCCCTCCTCCCCTCTCTCCCGTCTGCCTTCCTCCCTCCCACCCTCCCTCCTTCCTTCCTTCTTTCCCTCCTTCCCTCCCTCCTTCCTTCCTTACCTCCTTCCCTCCCTCCTTCCTTCCTTCTTTCCCTCCTTCCTTCCTTCCCTCCTTCCCTCCCTCCCTCCCTCCTTCCTTCCTTCCTTCCTCCTTCCCTCCCTCCTTCCTTCCTTCTTTCCCTCCTTCCTTCCTTCCCTCCTTCCCTCCCTCCCTCCCTCCTTCCTTCCTTCGTTCCCTCCTTCCTTCCCTCCTTCCCTCCCTCCTTCCTTCCTTCCTAGCTTCCTTCCTTCCTTCCCTCCCTCCTTCCTTCCTTCCTAGCTTCCCTTCCTTCCTTCCTTCCTAGCTTCCTTCCCAGCTTCCTTCCTTCCTTCTTAGCTTCCTTCCTTCCTTCCTTCCTTCCTTCCTTCCTTCCTTCCTCGCTTCCTTCCTTCCTTCCTTCCTTCCTTCCTTCCTTCCTTCCTTCCTTCCTTCCTTCCTTCCTCGCTTCCTTCCTAGCTTCCTTCCTTCCTAGCTTCCTTCCTTCCTTCCTAGCTTCCTTCCTTCCTTCCTAGCTTCCTTCCTTCCTTCCTAGCTTCCTTCCTTCCTAGCTTCCTTCCTTCCTTCCTTCCTTCCTTCCTTCCTTCCTTCCTTCCTTCCTTCCTATCTTCCTTCCTTCCTAGCTTCCTTCCTTCCTTCTTTCCTAGCTTCCTTCCTTTCTTTCTTCCTTCCTTCCTTCTTTCCTAGCTTCCTTTCTTCCTCCCTCCCTCCTTCCCCCCTCCCTCCCTCCATTGTTCCCACTCTCCTCCTCCCTCATTCCCTCCCTTCCTCCCTCCTTTTGTATCAGGGATCAAACCCAGACTTCTTGCATGTGAGATGCACTATATCCCTGAGATATAGTTCTGGCCATTTTCTCTTCTTTTTCTTTTCTCAGATTAGGATATTTAGAATATTTATTTATTATATATATATATATTTATTGAATCACCATGTGGAAAGTTACAAAGCTTTCAGGCTTAAGTCTCAGTTTACACAATGCTCGAACACCCATCCCTTCACCAGTGCACATATTCCACCACCAATAACCACAGTAAACCTCCCCCCCAGCCCCCCACCCCACCTGTTTAGCTGATAAATTTTACTTTGCTTTCTCTTTACTTTGATTACATTCAATATTTCAACAAAGAAGTCACTATTATTGTTTGGAGTTTCCCCCTCTCCAAAGTCAGACCTGCTGGAAAGGAAGCATTTGATAATTTTGCATATAAGTGGATCAACATGGAAAGTATCATGTTGAGTGAAATGTGTCAGAAAGAGATGGACATAGAAAGATTGCACTCATATGTGGAATATAAAGTAACAGAGAGGTACGAGCTAGCAATGATGCAACTTCTGGCAGAAATTCCTCTGGACTTAGTTACTGAAATACTAAAGTACAGAAATCCAAAACCTTGCGGCCGCTCTTGTGGCCACACGACCTCATACCTCTTCATTCTCAGCAATGGCCCTTTTCTTTTCTTC